>NW_020837999.1:5234610-5259420 GCF_003676395.1 Aethalodelphis obliquidens | reverse complement strand
CCAGCACACAGTGGGCGCTCTCGTGGGACAAAGATGGTGGCCAGCACACAGTGGGTGCTCTCGTGGGACAAAGATGGTGTCCAGCACACAGTGGGTGCCCTCGTGGGACAAAGATGGTGACCAGCACACAGTGGGCGCTCAGTAAATATCCATCCATTTGTTTTATATCCTCATTTTTTCAGTGGTGATGGACAAGTAGTGGGATGGGGCATTTTATATGGTACATAAAAGGGTCTCCCATCTGGGGTAAGAGGAGTATCTGTCACCCCTAGAAGCTGTGCTCCACCAAGCCTGGTTTGTTCTCATTTTAGTGCAAAAGATGAGAGAGAAGAGCAGTCACCCAACATGGCCTTAAAGCCCACTAGCTTTGGGCATAAGAATTCCAAATGCACATCTGAAATATGTAGACAAGTGATGCTATTCTCTTACCTTCCTCCCTAGGGTCCTAGGCTGAGTGGGGTGAGTAACTTCTTAACTCCACCAGTTTAGAGCAATTTTAAGCAAGTCCTTGAGCCTTAGTTTCTCCATCTGTAAAATGGGCATTAGAACACCTACTTCACAGAGATGGTGCAAGGATTAGATGTCATAGTGCACCCAACACAGTGCTCGCAAATGGCAAAAAAAAAAAAAAAAAAAAAGTGAGTTGCTCTCCCCTTCCCTCCCCTGCTGCTGATTCTAGCCCTGGGCTGGGGACCTTCCTCCTAAGCAAGGTGCTCACCCCTTTGATCCCTCAGTCTCCCTGGCAGTGGACTGACTATCATCCACCAATAACTGAAACTAGCAGCAGGACAGAGCAGAGTAGCAAGGGGACAAGGAAGAAGCAGCACCGGAGAAGTCGTCAGCATTGATTAGAAAACTCTTGGTGGATTTACAAGGAATTAGTGTACCTTGTCTCACACCAGATGCCACACTGCTCTATCTTTAGAAACCTTGAGATGAGGGAAGTTTCCAGGCATGTGAGCATCCCAGCTCTGCAAGGTTGGCTCTATAAATACCCACCTAGCCGGCCTCAGCAGCCCTGTCCTCTGATCCAGAAACAGCCCCTCGCAGCAGCCCTGGCAGTCCAGCAGCGCCGGACACCGAGCGGGGCCACCAGCTCCCCACCTCCTGCCTCCTCCCCAAGGGCCACGCCACACCTCACAAGCTTGCTCTGGAGCCCCGGTGCCGGGGGCGGGGGGCAGGGAGGAAGAAGGCAAAGACAGAAAATAAGACCACTTTCCCTGAGCTTGGGGGTGAGAAGGAGGGGGCACGAGCCAGAGGGAGGATGGTGCGGCGGGAGGGCTGATGTTCATTCTCCCTGAAGCGTGTTCTGAGCTTCTGCTCCACCAGGCAGCGCGCCAGGCCTGGAGGAACACGGTGAGGACAGACATGGGCCTGCCCTCGGGGGGCTCGGAGTCCGCTAAGCCCACAGGGCAGGATGCAGGCAATCAGGCAGAACGCTGTCCTTCGGTGAGGAATAGAAACCTAATACCTGAATGGTTTGGGGAAATGGAGCCTAAAGAGAGAAGGGGGGAAATCCTCAGAAAAGCAAAGAAACTGATGTAGTTGCTCAGCTCTCTCGTCCATGGGCGCCTGTCCCAGTATCTCTGCACGTGGGTGTGTAGATGGGACATCCACCATTTGCGTGAAGCGGGTTTTTTAAATATTTTTTATTGACATATAGGTGACTTACAATATTAATTTCAGGTGTACGGCATAGTGATTCAGTATTTTTGCAGATTCTTTTCCATTATAGGTTATTATAAGATATTGAATATAGTTTCCTGTGTTATACAGTGAATCCTTGTTGCTGATCTTTTTTTTCTTTTTTTTTTTTTTCGCGGTACGCGGGCCTCTCACTGTTGTGGCCTCTCCCGTTGCGGAGCACAGGCTCCGGACGCGCAGGCTCAGCGGCCATGGCTCAGGGGCCCAGCCACTCCGCGGCATGTGGGATCTTCCCGGACCGGGGCACGAACCCGTGTCCCCTGCATCGGCAGGCGGACTCTCAACCACTGCGCCACCAGGGAAGCCCGCTTATCTATTTTATATATAGTAGTTTGTATCTGTTAATTCCATATTCCTAATTTATCCCTTCCCCCCTTCCCCTATGGTAGCCATAAGTGTGTTTTCTACGTCTGTGAGTCTATTTCTGTTTTGCATATACATTCATTTGTATTATTTTTTAAATTCCACATATAAGTAATATCATACCATATTTGTTTTTCTCTGTCTTATTTCACTAAGCATAATATTCTCTAAGTCCATCCATGTTGCTGCAAACAGCAGAATTTCATTCTTTTTTACGACTAATAGTCCATCGTATATGTATATATCATATCTTCTCAATCCAATTGCTTGAGTCATGTTTTAAATGCACCCGGAGGGGCTCCATATTTAAGATGACCTACAACAGCTTGTCTGTGATGAAGCTAATTGTGCCCCCTGTACACACACACACAGAGGCACCACACTTTGCCTGCTTCATCAGCCTAAAACATTCACTATGAGTTTCTAGAAGCTGGCCACCTCAGGCTTGGACGTCTTTGAAGAAGGGAGCCCCAATTCTCAAAACATCCTGGGTGGCTTCCGTCCCCTGTGCACTGGCCGCGGAGGTGTGTCTTTGTGTCATTCTAGCTGCTGTCAGGTAGGGCCTCCCCACGGCCTCTCCATCACCCTGGAGGTCACCCAAGGCAGTGACAGCAGCTGAGGGATGGAGAGGAGGTGAGGGGGAAAGGAGAGAGGAGGGGAGAGGGAGGACTGAGACAAGGAGACGACAAATGGGACTCAAGGGAGACAGAAGGGGAAGAAGGGGAGGTAAGTGGTCCTCACTTCTTTTCCTTTCCATCTGTTTCCTCAGTCCCCTCTCCTCTCTTCCTGCTCTTTACCCCAGAGACCCACCTCACAACACACACACACACACACACACACACACACACACACAACACACACACAACACACACACACAACACACACACACACAACACACACACACACAACACACACACACACACACACACACAACACACTACCCTCCACCTCATATCCTGGTCTGAGCTCCCCAACACAGATGTAAAAACCAGCACATGGGCCAGGCTCTCCAGTGGCCATGGGTGGGGTCTTGTTCTCCAGTGAAACTCCTAGGACTGTAGTCAGAGGTGGCCGTAGCGCTATGTGGCCTCAGCAAGACCCTAAGCCTCCCTGTGCCTCGGCGTTTGCCCTGTTGGTGGGTGCTCGTGAGACAACCCCACACGGCTGTGAGCCCTGGGATAATATCCTCATGGCACAGGGCAGCTGTTCGATAAGGGGTGCAAAGCAATTGCACAGAATGACCTTGGACACGTCATGGGTTTCATCTGTGCCTGGAAACGGGCACGCGGACCCAGCTCCCATCACAGACTTGGTTCCCCGGGAAAGACCTTCCTAGCGCCCAGCACCTGACTGACATGGGAGTTATGAACGCGACTCCTGTAGCGTTCGGGGCTGTCCCCTGCGTCCCTAGCCGGTGACCCTCTCTCGAGACCCACCCGCCCTCCCTCTGGTAACTGGAGTTATTTTGTGACTTGGCACCAGTGGGCCTGCGGCACTATTGGGAGAGGTGGATGGTTTATTTGGAAACCCCTGTGTCACACTGAAGCAATCACAGGCTTGTTCCTCAGCCACTGCAAGGAGAACTAAATAGTCAGCAAGACTGCCAGGTTAAAAGTCAAGAAAGCAACTTTTAAAAAAACCGACCTCAACTCATTCTGTAATATTTCCTATTTACATTGAAAAAATGTCAATCCTTGGCTTTAGGTCTCACAAGAGACCAAGGATTTAGAGATACTTATGAGACAGATATAAATCTTTGATAAGACAATAACCACAGAGAGAGACATGCCTGGAAACGTTAAGTGGGCTGGATTTGGTCCCAGTTCTTTCCAGTTTTCCTCGACTTGACTTACACACGTCTGGGTGCTCTGCTTACTCCCGTTTCCTGTATCTAGTGCAAGGTGTGTGTGTGTGACTCGGGCACTTTGTGTCTGTGCCTGTTGCTCACAGGGGGAAAAAGCAATTAGAAACGTGCTAATTATCCTTTCATTTTTACTTTGGTCCCCAAAGCCTAGATGTTCAGCTTGCATTTATCTTGGTGTCTGATGCCGCTGGGGTGGCTCCTGGGGGCCCCAGCACCGTCTACAGCTTCCCTTCCAGGAAGGCCAGATGCAACGCAGATCAGGCATCCAGGTGGAGTCTAGGAGTCAGGGCAGGAGCCCGGGGCAGGGACTGGACGTCAGGCAGGACTCTAAAGCCTTGACTGGACTCTTAGTTTCTTGACTCACACACCAGAGCTTGAGAATTAGTGTGCCCAGCATCACAGAACCGTGACGGGCTGGGCGGGGTTGGAGCCCAGGCTGCCCTGCCCTCAAGGCTCATGCCGCCACTTTATCCGGCTACCCGGAGGCTTTCCCCAAACTAGCCTCCTCCACCGCTGCCTGTAAGCCTGTAACTTCCCGGCTCCCTGCCTGTCCTGGCAGCCTCTCCCAGACTCTCAGTTCAGCTGACCATCTTGTGCAGCTCGTGCCATTTCGAGCTTTGGTCTGATTCCCTGTTATTCTCCACCTGGAAGCAGCTGAGCTTGTCCATCTGGCTCTCCCGGCTCCTGCAGCAGCCGCATACTCAGCCCCGTAGTGTTTGGCAGCCCTGTTGTCTGTCACCAGGGGCCCCTCCCGCAGCTGCCCCTGACCCCTCCGCCCACAATCAGAAGTTGACAGAAGCCTGTCCAGTCTCCCACCTGGACTGCACACACGCTATTCTAGTCAATGGAGCTCTCACCTGTTAAAGTGACCCCGAAGGGAGATGGCAGTTCACCCCGTTGATGCCACCTGGAAGCATCTGTCTCCCCCAGGAAGCTGAGACTTCCCAACTCACTGCCCAACCCAAGGCTTTCCTGGCAAAGGAGGACACTGGCCCGTGGCAGCCGTCCGACACACAAGAAACCCTTCACACCTTCACCCCAGACCTGCCCGTCTTCAGGCTAATTCCAGCTCCTCTATCTGCCCCCCCGGGACCATTTCCAGGGCCCTAATCATCCTGGAGACTCTTTCCTCAAGACTCCGAAAGCCATCCTTAAACCCAGACTGTGAGTCCTTCCTTTAGGGTGACCTGAGTGGAGGCCCCTCAGCGACATCAGAGCCACTGGGTGTTTCCTCATCCAGGAGCACTGCCCACAGGCCACACGGCCCACCCTGCGGGCGTGAGGCCTGGGCCACTCCCAGTGGGAGCCTGGCAGGCTCTCAACAAGGGCGAGCAGGAACCGCCCTAGCCGGGCCAATCATCCTTTCTGGTTCTCTGAAGATTAGGAATGGGTGGGGCTGGGCTCTCCTCCCCAGGAGGGTCTGGAGGTTGTAGCCTGCTGGGCAGATGGGATGGGGCCTAAGGGGCTTCTGGCTCAGCATGAGGTGGCCCTGTGTTTGGGAAACAGGACACGGAGCTGTCCACCGCACACTGGAGGATGGGAGGGTGGGGACAGGCGAAGCTTGGGCCTCTTCTCACAGCCGTGCAGTTAAGTCATCAGGAGCTACCCCCAACATCAGTAAAGCAGAGGGGGTGACCCAGATCCTGGTGCGTGGCTTGCATAGGCCCCTTTGAAAATGTCCTCGATGTTATGGACCACGCGTACAGAAGCTTGCCCACGATTTTAGGGATGTGGCTGAACTCCCGGGGCCCCATGGATCTAGATCTGCCCGGCTGGCCTCCCCCGTTCCCTCTTGCTTTGTCACTCGACTCTCTGACCGCACAGTGCGGTCACACTGTGACTCCTGGGTGGGCTGGAGTCACCTCCCTCCTTCTGCCCCAACTCCCGGGAACAAGACGTTCCAAGGACCCTGGGCTCAGCCAGACGAGAGGGAGTTTCCTTCAGTCTCTTTGACTCTGGCCACTAAGGGATGAGAATGGGTAGAAGACACTCCTTCTGTGCTTGCTGTCTCCTATCCTGGTGAAAGGTCTGCTCTCTTGCGCTGCCGTAGAAGAAAAATAGGACCGTGCCTGGCGTATCCGGGATTTGTGGCTGAAGTCGTGCCCTTTGGACGGCCTGCCCCGTTTCTCACAGTTACACACACGTTCCTTCCCAGAGGGCCGTGGGTGCAGGAGGCGCAGTCTTCCGCACAATCCAGCTAATCTCTTGGGGAGCTCTTGGAGTCTAGCCTGGGAGAGAAAATACAGAACGGGGAGTCCCCCTGGGAAGGCCGGGGGGGGGGCCCGATAATCTGTAGCACAGCCCTCATCCATCTCAGATCCTCATCGGTCTGTGGCCTGTTAAGCGCTCCCTGCCTGTCCATAACCCAGTATTACGGCTCTCTTGCTGAGGGCTTCCATTGGCCCATGATTGTTTGTTTATTAGTTGGGAGAAAATGTCCAGCCACACACGTGCCCTTGGGCCAAAGCCAAGCTCCATGAAGCCCTCCCTCGGCTGCCCTCTAGGTCTGCGGTACTGGTGGATGCATAGGCTGGGGTCTGTCACATGCAGGTGGCCTAGGGGCTGCAGGGGTCCGAATGGAAGTTTCCACACAGCCGAGAACAAACAGGCAACCGTGGCTCCTTCCCGGCTGCTGCAAGGGCGGCAGGGGCGCCACCAGGGAGACTCTGGCTGCGCCACAAAAGCGAATGTGACTGAGGAGCCCAGGCTGGTTTGACCACAGGCTAGAGCCCTTCTGGGTGAGCTCCAGTGGGTCTTGGCTGGAAGCTGCTGACTGAAAGCTCTGACACCCATTCCGAGTTGGGGCTACTGGGACCTCTAGGGGGCCTGGGCGTGAGTAACCGTTTCCTCCTGCTCTGGGTCCGTTCCCACGCTCTCTTGACCAACTTCCCTCAGCAGGATCATGCAGACCTGGCTTCAAACACCAGCTCTGCCACTTATAAACTCAGATCTTGGCGAGTTGTTTAACTTCCCTGAACCTCAAAGGACTCCTATAATCACTGGGAATCTTCTGATGGTGTGAGGTAAGATGCGGTAAGCGGCTGATCTGAAGCCTGTGTGTTCCAGGTCCCCAACACCAGGTAGCTGAGTGGCTCCTTTCTCCTCCTGGGGAGCCCGCACCTTAGGTTCACTCGGTGGCCTGTCTCACTAATCTGTCTCCCCGAAACATCACTTTCCCAGCGGGCTGGGGGAACCCAAACCCCAGCTCCCACCTTCCTTGCTATCCCTCAAGTCAAATAATTTGCCCTTTTCTTTGGAAAAGTCTCACCGTTAATCACTAAAGGGAAACAGAAAAGATGCAACCAGAACTAGCATTGATCAGGCCCAGGCCCGAGTCCCAGCTCCAACAGAGACTCACAGTGTGCCCTGGGACAAGCCATGCAGCACCCCCAGGTCCTCTATCTCCTCACCTGTCAAAGAACAGAGCAGTCCTAAACAAGCCTGGAGAGGCTCCCCTACCTCCAAAATACTGTTTCCTCTAAGAAACAAGAGAAATATCTTGCAGCATCCTCTAAGTACCATCTCTCGTCTATTTCCTGTGTTTACTGACCTCATACCATGTAAGAACAATGTTGCCCCACCGTTCCTGGGATGCTGGCATCCCTCCCCACCCTCAGGGCTGTCTGTCTGTCCCACAGTCTTTGGACACCCTGTTCTGGAAGATCAATAGAGGTTCAGGTAACTCAGTGAGCCATTTACATCTCAGGGGAACTCCTAGGCACTGCCCTTCCCTCCATGGCTCCCAAGTTTACTCAAGCAAGGTCAGAGTCAATCAGTCCCTAGGGCATTGCCCTCTCTTTCTCCTCCTCCTCTCCTCACGTAATCATTGTACCCATCAGTTTAAGCTAAGTGCAGCAGTGGTAACAAATGGCCTTAAATCTCAGGGGCTCGAGCAGCCAGGCGTTCTTTCTCGCTCACACTCGTGTTCCTGGTGGGTCTGCAGCGCTCTGCTCCACACCCTGTCCACTCCAGGACCAGGGTTGATGCAGAGCAGCCCTACCTGGCTGAGGAAGAAGCAATGATAGGATCGTGCAATGGTTCTTCAGGCTTCCGCTTGGACCTAGTCCCCATAGCTTCCACTATTTCACTGGCTGAAGCAAGCCACATGGTCAAGCCTGCCACAGAGGCAGAGGAGTCATAATCTTCCCACAGGGATAGACAGTGGGTATCCCGACAATAGCACAGTCCCCACAGTGGTCCTCTAGCCTGCTCCTCTCATTTTACAGGTGTGGGGGAGAGAGCTCAGAGACAGGAGTAAATATCCCTGAGGTCACACAGCAATCAGTGGATGAGGAGGGGCTAGAGGCCAAGTGTACTGATGACCTTCCAGTTCAGAGGTGGGATCGGGGCCAAGAAGAGACAGGTTTGAATTGAATCCCAGCTCTGTAATTCTGGACAAAGTATTTCAACTCTGAGCCTTGGCTTCCCTCTCTGGAATATGGGGTAAGGGTGTCAGTCTCCTGGCAGGGAGGTGGGCAGCTTGGGTGAGATTCAATGAAGTGTCACACTCAGTGTTTGACACAGAGAGATTTCTAAATACATGTTTGTTCTGGTCCCTTCCCTCCCTGTCAACAGCCCCAAACTCTTTCAGCTCATCCCCTTCCACTCTTTTTCCTTACCTGCGTCCAAGCCCACCTCTTCTTTGTCAAGAAGAGGCCAGAGAAGTTCCAGGCTGAGAAGCCTCCTGGTGTTGCCTCCACGCTCAGGAAGCAAAGGGTCCTCACAGCAAAGTCTTTCTCAAGGATCTGACGACTCACCGCCCTTTTACATGCACTATCTCCTCAAAGCCTCACCTTAGCCCTGGGCATTATTTCCATTACACAGATGAGAAGACTGAGGCTCAAGGCAGTTAGGGGCCCGAGCTCACCTGCCCTGCAGTAACCAGAACTTCTGATCGCTGCTCTACACTCTCCCACTGCACTTGAGGTTGGGCCTGTCCCCACGATCGCCTCCCCCTCCACATTCCCCTGACCCCTTGTAATGCGAAAAATGCCTCTGAGCTTCCAGAAGAGCCCTGGTGGCTTTGGGCATGAGAGAAATGTGACTGGTGTAAAAAAATAAGAAAGAGCCTTCAAGAACAATTGTCACCAGTTCTGTTTGGCCTCGTCTTATAAAAATTCTGTTTTCAACAGTCATGGAATGAAGGTCCAGGAAAGTCTGTTCAGGCAGAGCCACTTCCTGAGAGATCTGACAGGTAACATTTCAGGGATGTGTGTGTGTGTATATATATATTTCAAACATCCCTCTCAAAGACAGCTCTGGAACCTGTTTGGAATATGTTTTTATGATTAGATGAGGGGTGTCTGTGTGTGTGTGTGTGTGTGTGTGTGTGTGTGTGTGTGCAGGTGGCTTGCTGCTGTGTTTGTGTTCTCTCTCTCTCTCTCCTCTCTCTGAAGGGCTGTTTTCTTTGTTCTGGGAATCTGGCTCTACTTGGAAGGTCTAACAACAGCACAGATGGTCCCAATTTATTGTCACCTTACCTGTCTGGGGAAACATCTCCACGCCCCGTCCCACCTCCCCACACCTGTCTCCCTAAGAGTCCCGGGAGGCCCCTTCTGCAGCCAGCCTCTGCTTCCTTCCTGGGCCCCCCCTCTCAAAAGCCCTCCCATTCAAACCTGGCAGCTCAGGCTGCCCCTGCCCTGGGGCGGGCAGACATCTCTGCTTTGTGCTCCAACTGAACCAGGAAAACTCCCCTGGTCGCCCAGATATCCAGCCTCAACCAAGTGTGCAGACCTACCCAGCCTGGAGAGAGACCTGCCCTGCAGGGTTTACCCAAAGAACGGGGGTCCCACAGAGAGCAAGAGAGAGACTCTGTTGTACTGATTTTGAACTGATTGTGCCGGAAGGGGAGAAATGTGTCTTTATGGTGGAGGGTGAGATGGCAGGCTCGGCGTTTCCGTAGCAGCAGGCTGGACCTCCCTGGGGCCCGGGGCCCCCCTCCCAGCGCTGCAGGGCCTACACTTACCCTTCCTGCACCCCTCATTTATCAAGTATTCTCTGAGAGCCTACCACACGCCAGACACTATTCTAAAACTCAGGGATATGGCAGGGGAAAAAAAGAAACGCAATTCTTAACCAACGTGTGGTGGAGGAACCGTTGGATCAGAGAGAAAGGATAGAGTCCTAGGTGAGGGTTAGTGTGAAAGTTTAAGTATGACTTGAAGGAGGTGAAAACTCAAGTAGGGCAGGTGTCTGGGGACAGAGCAATCCAGGAGGAGTGACCGGCAAGTGTGAAGCCTGAAGTGGGGCGAACCTGCTGCATTGGAGGGGCAGAAAGGAGGTGAGAGTGTCTGAAGTGAGACAGTACAAGGGACAGAGGGTGAGGTGGAGAGCTGACGGGAGATCAGACTGTAGCCGAGGGCTGCTCCAGTGCCTGGCCGTTACTCTGAGGGCCACGGGACCATTCAAGGAAGTTCAGGATCTGATGTGTTTTAAACACACATCTGCTGTGTGGAGTATTGATGCAAGGAGGCGAGGATGGGAGCCAGGAGACAAATTGGGAAGCTTCGCCAGGATCCTGGGGAGGAGCTGCCCACAGCTCAGGCCACGGCGACAGTGGTGGTTGATTCTGGGTGTTTCATTTGTTTGTTTTGGTCACGCTGCGCAGCGTGCGAGATCTTAGTTCCCTGACCAGGGATCAAACCCGTGCCCCTAGCCCCGGGAGCACGGAGTCCCAGCCCCTGGACCGCCAGGGAAGTCCTGATTCTGGGTGTATTTCCAAAGTCGGAGCCAATAGGATTTGCTGGTGGCTCAGCAAGGGGCTGAGAAAAAAAAAAGGGTCAAAGATATTTCCTCTTGGACTTGGACTTGGCCTCAGCAACTAGAAGATGGGACAGGTTTGGAGGGGCCTCTTGGGGGTTAATTTTGAATACATTATGTTAAGTTTAAGATGCCTGTTAGACATGGAGGCCAGGCAGACACATTTGGGAGTGGGCATGCATGATGGGTGTGGAGCTGCACACGGAGGCCTTCCAGTCTCTATTCCCATTCACCGTGTCCTCTGGTCTTCACCACAGCCTTTAGAGTTGGGTGGAGACAAGCTCAGTAAAGTCCAGCGAGTTCCCTGAGCTCACACAGCCAGTAAGAAGGGCCTAGAGAAGAACTCATCTCCTGGGAGGTTGTGACTCTTGACCTCGGGCACGTTACTCCCAGAATCCTCTGTTCCTCATCTGTGATTGGATCAGACATCACACATCAAACAGTAACATCAGACAAGATTTTCTTCTGAGGATCAGATGAGACAAGGGGCTCTAAAGAGATGGTAGGCCCCTTCTCTTCTCTTCTGATGTCGCGTCCCGGCTTTCTCCAGCACCTGACTTCCAGTTAAGATGCTTCTTAATCATCCAGGACCCCCAGGCTGTGTGTTTATTTTGATGACTTTCTTACAGAGGCTCATTTAAGAGGCCTCAACGTCACCCACCCTCTACCTGACTGTAAGAAACAAGCGGTTGCATGTTCTCATCTCTTTAACCCCATAGCTTCTAGAACAGTGCTTTGGATTTTGTAGTTGGCCACCAGACAGACTGGAGAACCAGAATTATTTTTCTTGTGCCCATTTCCCTCGCATCCTCCCACGCTCCCTCCCACTGTTCTCTCCCTGTAGGTCAAGGCCATGCTCCTTTAAAGGCAGTCCTTCAATTCCTGTGACCTTGCTCAGGAGGAAGGGGGGATAGGGTAAAGTCTATGACAGAACACCTTCCCCTCAGCCAGTCAGCCTCCTGGGGGCCACAGGGTCTGAGCAGCCCTGCCTGACAAAACGATCCTGTGAGCCGCTTCTGCATTTTCTAGTAAAAAAGAAAAAGAATGAAAAGAAACAAGTGAAAGTAATTTTAACTGTATATTTTACTTAGCTCAGTATAGCCTAAATATCATGGCAACCTATAATATAAAACTTAATAATGAGATGTACATTTTTCTTCATACCAAGTCTTGGAAATCTGGTACGTACTTTACACTCACAGCACGTATCAATTTTCAAAAGCCACATTTTAAGGACTCGGTAGCCACATGTAGCTAGCGGCTACTATACTGGATCCTGAAGGCGTTAGGGTCAGGTAGCTTTCCCAGTTTATCAGGTGTTCCCGGGTCCTGGTTGGTCTTGAATCCCTGGGCATCCCACTTGGCCATCCATCTCCTGGGTCAGGAGGGAGCCTCCCCCAGGGTCCCTCCCTCTCCCTTCCCGTCCTCTCCCTCTTTTTAACACATTCTTTTCCTCTTCAAAATCCCATCTGCCTCTGTCCTGGCACATGGTCACAGTCCCTGTCTGATGGCCTGGTTAAGTGGCTGCATTTGGGGAAGGGGAAAACAGGGCACTTCCAATCCTGAGTGTGGGGCAGAGGGGGAAGTAGAAAGCATGCTGGCCTGGGTGTTGTGCGGGCATCTAAGAAAGCCAAAGGTGGGGCTCCCCTGGTGGCGCAGCGGTTGAGAGTCCGCCTGCCGATGCAGGGGACACGGGTTCGTGCCCCAGTCCGGGAAGATCCCACATGCCGTGGGCGGCTGGGCCCGTGAGCCATGGCTGTTGAGCCTGCGCGTCCGGAGCCTGTGCTCTGCGACGGGAGAGGCCACAAGAGTGAGAGGCCCGCGTACTGCAAAAAAAAAAAAAAGAATCCATCTGCCAGTGCAGGGGACCGGGTTCGAGCCCTGGTCGGGGAAGATCCCACATGCCGCGGAGCAACTAAGCCCGTGCGTCACAACTACTGAGGATGCGCTCTAGAGCCCGCAAGCCACAACTAATAAAGCCTGCACACGTAGGGCCCGTGCTCCGCAACAAGAGAAGCCACCGCAATGGGAAGCCCGCGCACCGCAACAAGGAGTAGCCCCTGCTCGCCACAACTAGAGAAAGCGCGCGCACAGCAACGAAGACCCCACGCAGCCAAAAATAAATAAATTTATTAAAAAAAAACAGAAAGCCAAAGGTGACCTTCATACTTGTGTAACCCTCGCACCTAATTAGGCTAAAAAGAGTGAGAGCTCCCTTCCCGCCTGGAATTCTATTACAACGGCCCCTTCCAGGCCTTGGCTTTAGGAGGATCTAGGGTTCAAAAGGGACAGGCATGGAGAAAGCTTCCCCTGACCCCTTTCTTTCGCTTCACTCTCCCCAGGATTTTGTGACCTCACTTCAGATTGCTCTTCTCGGCCCTGGTCAAGTTCATCCCAAGCAAATTCATTGATCTTGGAGTTTGCTTAAGCTTGGGACATTCCCCACTGTCACCCTTTACTACCCCATACCAGACCTGAAGCCTGGAAACTTCTGTGGAACCCTGAGACATCATCCCTCAGCTAGTTCCAGCTCCCATCCACCACTCCTTCCGACCACCTGTCCCCCACTCACACCCAGACACCCGCAGGCGTGGAAACTCATCCTGCACCGTTAGTCCTGGTGGGCCTTCCCTGTGTCCCCAGAGCAACCCCTCCATGCTCCCTCTTCCCCTCACCCATGAATCTCTTTGTGCGAAATGGAAATGATAGCAGAATCTGCTTCATAAGAGTTACTGTGAAGATGAAAGGAGTTGTGTTTGTAGGCTCTTAGAATGGGCAGAGCGCTAATGAGTTTGTTTCAGGATTCCCATAACAAGTGCGTGAGACAGGCATTTTAACCCCATCTTAGAGATGAGGAAACTGAGGCAGAGGAAGTGAATGACTTCCCCAGTCTCCCAACTAGGAGGTGGTAGAGCCCAGACTCCAGTCTGGGACTTGCCTCTCTAATTTCAGAGTTTGCCTCATCACGTTAAGCAGCTCCAGTGAAAAGAGAATGCATGGTCTCTGCCCACAGGAAATGTAATGCAGTCAAGGAGACTATAAACGCATGGAAAATTCCTGAGACTGTTACATAACTGGGGAATCCAGAGGGAAGGAGGCTGAGGGGTGCGATGAGCTGTCTAGCTCTCCCAGCAGCTGTTGTCAGAAGGGTTCCAACTCTCTGCCCCCATCGCCCCCTCCGTGAGGATCCCGGCTCACCCCCTCACCACCCCCCCCACCCCTCAGTGTGGGCCTCAAAGCTCTCCTCCTGGTTTGACTGACTGCCAGAAAATAAACAACAAAAAGCCCGGCTAGATTAGCAAGGCAGCATATGCTGCTCATGGGAACTTAAACAATTGCACTTCTAAATAACAGCTCAACATGGAATAGAAGAGATGTCACAAGGCAGGATACGATTAATTGCCAAATGAAGTATTGAAGTTATAATTGCAGAGGAGTTCAGAGGAGTGTGTGATTGCTGTGAGTGGGTTCGGTCAGGAGAGGCCCGGGAGGAGGGCTGTGTGAGATGGGTCTGCGGTGAGGACAGAGATGGGCAGGGCACAGCCTGGGCGAAGGGTGTTCCTGACAAGGGGCAGAGGTGGGAAGGTCTGGCTCTGATGCCTGGAGCTCCCAGGGGCTGAACTGCAGACGGGTCCGCCCACCATGGGCATCCTCTCGCCAATGACCCCACCCTCACCATGACCTTCCACCTGCTTTCTGGGCCTGTGGGGTCTGAATGCCAATCCTCGATCCTTCTCTGGTCTAGCCGCCTCCTGTGTCTGTGCCTCAAGGGCTCCATCTGCACAGTGGGTTGAGAGGCGTGTCTTTCACACATCATAGGAGAGAAAACGCGTGTCTCTCAGCCTGGAATGGAGAAGCACAAAACTGGCAAGGTTTGCTGCAGCTCCATTATACTGAAGTTCATTTTTACAAGGGCTCCAATACCCAGTGAGCCAGCTCACGCTTCCTGGAATGTGTCCTGTAGAACAGTGGCATAAGCACAGGCTGAGAGTTTACACAGACCTGCACCTCAAGCCCTGCTCTGTCTTGTGATGGCTGCGTGGTCTTGGCTAGCTTGCTGAACCTCTCTGAGCCCCCACTTTTCTCATCTGTACTGAGGAGCTGTGTGTGGCTATCTCCTGGTTGCCTTGAGTATTGCCTGCGATAAGGTAAACCAGGTGCCCAGCCCCTGGCTGGCCCGAGGTAGCCTAGCTCCATAAGCAATGGTGGTTATAGGCAAAGGGTGTCCTAACAGGTAACATCTCAAATAGCTGTTCTTGGGGTCCCCAATGGACAATGGCATAAATGGTGTGACATCCTATCGCTGTCCCAAGTGGCAGGAATGCATCATGGTTAAGAGCACAGGTGCCGGAGGACAGAACAATGGACCAGACATAAGGGCTGGGCACATGGAGATGTGATCAGGGAATGCAGAGGAGCACTAGCCTGGAAGACGGGGATCTGAACCCAGGCCGAAGGACGCTGTACCGTGTGGTCACCGTAATGATAATTAGGAAGAATTTGCAGAGATGTAAGAAAATGGTACTTTATGAAAATGGCAGAATTATAAAGCAGTACACACACTCTGGTTGCAACTAAATAAAAATGTTAAGGTTAAAAAAAAGCAATCGTGGGCTTCCCTGGTGGCGCAGTGGTTGAGAGTCCGCCTGCCGATGCTGGGGGCGCAGGTTCGTGCCCCCGTCCGGGAGGATCCCACATGGCGCGGAGCGGCTGGGCCCGTGAGCCATGGCCGCTGAGCCTGCGCGTCCGGAGCCTGTGCTCTGCAACGGGAGAGGCCACAACAGTGAGAGGCCCGCGTACCGGGAAAAAAAAAAAAAAAAAAAGCAATCGTGGAACTAGGCGAGTGCGAGAGTGAGGCTAGGACTATTCTGAGTTGACACAGCAGGTGCTGTTTGCTTCCTGTAAGCCATTTTTCAACCTGTTTGTTTTTTTTAAAGCCTTCCCTGAGGGTTGCCAGTACTATTGTATGGGGCCCTTTTAAGTCAGTATGATCGTTTCCCAGACTTCCATGATGCTGTTGAGGTCCTAAGTAATTGATACGGCAGTTGTGATCAATAAAACACTTCACCTAAGGAAAGAACTGTCATTAGCTTCTCGACATAAATGTGCCTCATCCGAAGGGCGGGGTTGGGGTCTCTGCCTCTTCTCCTGACCGGACCCTTTGGAGGGTGAGGCTCAGGTTTGGCGGCAGGTGTATTTTACGGGGATGGAGCCCAACGTGTCTAATGAACAGGCCCCCCAGGTGGCAGTCCAGGAGTGCTGCGTGGGAGGCCGCAACCCTCCCTGGTCCTCCCAGGTGAAGAGTTGCCAGGTGAAAAGGTGCTGGAAGGCAATGCAGCCTGGCCCCCAGGGAGGAGCGGGGGGGCGGGAGGGGGGGCGGGGGGCGTCATGTGGAGCAGAGGGGGCGGAGCGAGGCCGACCTTCGGCTCACTTAAGAAAGAACTTTCCAGCGTTCAGAACCTCCTGCGAAGCCATGGATGGATGACCGGCGGTCACGGGGCTGGGACGGGGGAGGGGCCGGGAGGAGCCAGCGGGAGGTGGACCTGGATCCCTGGCTCATCAGAATCACCGAGGGGGTCGGCTGGGGTAGGAAAACACAGATTCCTGGAGCTCTGCCCCAGACCCACTGAATGGAAGTCTCCAGCCTTGTATCAGAATCTGCGTGTTTGGAAAAGCTCTTCCGGGTTCTGAGGCAGGGAGCGAGGCCGGCCCTGGGAACCGCAGGCTGACGTTGCCCCTAGTGGCCTTGGAGACACGGTGCTCCGAGCCCTTCTGGGGAGACGCAGCTGTGGGCCCTGGGCTCGGCTTGGTGCTTGCATGTAACGCAGCTGCCACCCTCCTCCTACCCCAGCAACCCCTGCACCCCCCCACCCCAGGGATGCTCTGATGGGGAACCCCTCGCAGCCACTCCCTTGGGAGAGGGTGGAAGAAGCTGTCCGGATGCTCCGTAATTCTCCCTCCTTGCACTCGCCAAGCCAGATCGAAAAGCAGACAACGCGGGGTTGAAACCGCATATTCCTGATGAACGTGTGCGGAGAGTCTGAATGTCAGCTGACAAACAGAATATCACTTTTTTTTTTCTTAGAGTGAAGTTCAAGTCTCCATTTCCTCCAACTTGAATAAATTTACCCTCAGTCAGTATAAAAGCTGCTCCTGTCGCCCAGGATCTCACACAATCTGAGGCTTCAAGGAAGACCTTCTGGTGGTTCCTAAGTGGAACGGTCCACCCCTCAGCTTTCTCGTGGGAAACAGAAGAAGCTGCTGTGAGGAGGCAGTGAATTAATACCTGTAAGGTAAGTAGACCAGGGCCAGGCACAGAGCACTCAGTAACCGTTGTTATTGTTGTTGTTGATCTGTCTCTACTGTGTACTACTGAGACACCCATTTTCCTGCCTTCATGATCCCTTCAGGCCCACATCACTCTTTTTTTTTTTTTTTTTTTTTTTTTTTTTTGCGGTACGCGGGCCTCTCACTGTTGTGGCCTCTCCCATTGCGGAGCACAGGCTCCGGACGCGCAGGCTCAGCGGCCCTGGCTCACGGGCCCTGTTGCTCCGCGGCATGTGGGATCCTCCCGGACCGAGGCACGAACCCGTGTCCCCTGCATCGGCAGGCGGACTCTCAACCACTGCGCCACCAGGGAAGCCCCCACATCACTCTTAGGGCCCAGGAACATTCAGGAAGAAGCCAGAAAGCTCCTCTAAGCTCTTGCTATCTTCCCAATTTGCTTTCACCAAATAGTTCCCAGCTTCTCACTCTGCCCCAGGCCGTTCTGGGGGAGCGCCTGTCCTTCCCCTCTCCCGGTGCCCTCAGTGGCATTTGGCACAAGTTCATGTTAAATCTTGCACCAAGGCGTGCAGCAGCTTCTGAGGCTGTCAGGCTGAAATGGGAGATGGGGAGAATAAACACATTTCAGTGAGTGGAGCTGGGATTTACATCCAGGTGCCTGGAGGGTCCAGATTCAAATCTCTGATGGAGCCCTGAGAGCCCCCCAGCTTAACTACACCCC
The DNA here is from genome assembly GCF_003676395.1 of Aethalodelphis obliquidens. Classification (NCBI taxonomy): domain Eukaryota; kingdom Metazoa; phylum Chordata; class Mammalia; order Artiodactyla; family Delphinidae; genus Aethalodelphis; species Aethalodelphis obliquidens. The sequence goes on along the minus strand of NW_020837999.1, from coordinate 5,241,724 downwards.
GGGAGGCTCACAGAGACTGTCAGCCTGGTGGCTGATGGTGGCTTGGTGTATGTGTACAGGGCCATCTCCAGGGCCACTCCACTTTGAAGGAGGCTCCCTGGGGACAGATAGCTCGGAGGACTGGTCCTCTGGTGATAAGTTCTGTAGACCTCCAGGGAAACATGAGCTAGAAATGTTGGGGTGAAATAGAGGCTTCCGATTCCCCTCAAGTCACACCCACAAGCCTCAGGCCCACTCCATCATTCAGTCAGTCAGTCGATCCATCAGAGCACTGGGGGGACACAGCGAAGAGTGCTTAGAGACTCCGGGATGGGCCATTAGGTTTTATACCCTGGCTCCTGTCTTCGTCCACGTGCGCATCACTACAGGCCATCAGGTCAGAGGGCCATGCCCTGAAAAAACCCTGCTGGCAGTGATGGTATAAATATATCTCAAATATTGCATGGGACATATGTGTCCTAAAAAATTATTTGCCATTTATCTGAAATTAAAATTTAACTACTGGGCTTCCCTGGTGGCGCAGTGGTTGAGAGTCCGCCTGCCGATGCCGGGGACACGGGTTCGTGCCCTGGTCCAGGAAGATCCCACATGCCGCGGAGCGGCTGGTCCTGTGAGCCATGGCCGCTAAGCCTGCGCATCCGGAGCCTCTGCTCCGCAACGGGAGAGGCCACAATGGTGAGAGGCCCGCGTACTGCAAAAAAAAAAATTTAACTACTCACCCTGCGTTTTTATTTGCTACATCTGGCAACCCTACTTCCCAGGGGCACCCATCTCTGATCCACGGCCCCCAGGAAACCACCAGCCTGCATTTTTCAAATCCTGTAAAGAGTGTTCACCCATGTACAGAGAGGATCACAAATGCCCCAAATCACAGAGGTAGTGAAAGCACAGTCACAGCTAACACTTGGTGCTTTCTAGGTCTTTCTATGGGCCGGGCACTGTTGTAAGTGCAGACCTGTATTACGAGTACTAATTCATTTAATGCTCACAACAAGTCCATAAGGGAAAAGCTATTACTACGCCCCTTCTACAGGTGAGGGACCTAAGGGCCAGAGAATTAAGATCACACGGCTAAAAAGGGCAAAACCAGGCAGATCTGGGGCATGAAAGCAACTCTCCAGCCTGTGACACGGACTCTAGTTTTGATAAAAACGGGTCCTGGACCTATACTGAGAAGAAGATAGCACAAGTGCATTTACTGGTGCTGGAGCTGCCAGATGGGCTGCGCCATCAGGCTGTCTCCCTCTCCAGTGTCATATAGAATTGTTGAATTGCATATTTATCATACAAACACAGCTCCATTTACATTCAGAATACTGACAGAGCATTAACCAGCTGCCGGTGCTGTCTGTCCTGGGCCACGTTTGGTGCACTGCCACCAACAGGCAGCTTCACAGACACACGGGGACGTCGCGGCCGGAGCAGGAACAGGCTGGGCTCCCGCACTGGGTCTGCTCCCCTGGCCTCCGCAGGCCTGTGTAAGATCTGCACCACTTCTGACACTTTACACTTGGTATTCGTAATGGTGTGTGTACTGCCTGTCTCTTCCAATAAAAGTCGAACCCCTAAAGCAGAGAGCATGCCTTCCATTGATCCATTTACTAAGTGTTTTTTGAGCACTTACTTTGTGCCAGGAGCAAGAGCTAGGGACTAAGACACACTGTCCCTATCATGGAACTGACAGCCAGTGGTGGCAGGGCTGGGTGGCCGAGACAATGAAAGAAACTAGTATCATCAACTACGATGCATTCTAGGAGGGGTGCTGGATACAGAGAGGAGGCCGGCAGGGGCAGGCAGCTGAGCCATGGTCAGGAAGAGCTTTCCAGAAGGTCAGAGGCTGGGGAGGGGAGCCTGCTAGGGACCTGGTGGATGTCAACACGCTGTCCACTGTCCGTGCTACCCGTGGCCAGGCTTGTCGGGGGAAGGGAGGAAGTGGAGACGCAGGGGGCAGGCAACATTTTCAATGTTCCCCTCTTTTCCCGGGAGGGGAAGGGAAATAGAGCAGAGGCTAAAGTGGGGTGATTCGGTTGTTGTTTTGCTTTTCTGGGTGAGAGACATTTGAGGATAATTAAATACAGAGGGAAAGGATGCTGTGCAGAGGGAGAGGTGGAAGATGCAGGAGGGAGGAGGGAGGGCGATCAATAGCACAGGGCTGGGGTGGGGCTGCAGGCGTGGGGGGGGGCAGGGCAAGGAGACAGCTCCCGCTCACTACTCCAGCGGGAGGGGTGGCAGCAGACGCAGCCAGGGAGTCTCAGCTACCACGTCTGTCTTCTCTGTGATGGAGACAGTAATCCCCCAACGGGTGGTGACTCAGGCAGAAGCTTGAGGGCAGAGGTGAGGGATTGAAACAGCCACTGTGCAGGACAGGACGAAGCTGAAGACGTTCCTGTCCCTGCTGCTAGCTCAGAACACGGCCCACGGTTGGTGTCCCAGAATGTTTGCTGACCTTGACTGAGCGGACTCTGCGCCCACCTGCGGGGGTCCCACCACCTTAGCCCAGGTCTTACTATGGTCTGCAAGGCTCCTGAGACCTGAGCCTGCCCACAGTCCCTCATCTGCCGCGCTCCCCTGACTCCCAGGCCCACCCTGGGCCCTCTTTCTGTCCCTCCTGCCCTAACCCGCTAGGGGAGAGACATTCTCATCTGCCAGCCGGGGGTCTGTGCAGCGGCCCCTGCAGTCTCGCTCCCGCCCCAGGGCCTTGGCACCTGCCCTTCCCTCTGCCTGGAAAGCTCGTCCCCCAAATCTGCCCAAGGCCGCTCTTCTTCTCTTTCAGCTCTGGTTCCTCCAGGCATCACCCTCAGAAAAGCCTCCCCTGCCTACCTTTAGTAGCTGGAGCTCCTGGCCCCTGTCTATCCCAGCATCACCCCCACGACTCCCCTGCAGCTTTTATTACTGAGGGTGTTGGCATCTGTCACTTATTTAGTGCTTCCTCTCGGGAGAATGTGACCTCTATGGGGGTCAGATCTAGTCTGTCTTGTCCCCTGTCTGGTACATAGGAAGCGCCTAATGCCTATGGAACAAATGAATGAATGAATGAATGAATGAACTAACAGACCCTGCCCCAGGCACTGCTGACCTCAGTTGTCACAGAGAGAGCAGCTGAGGCTTCCCGGGACCCCCTTGGTCCTCCTCTTCCTGTCTATTATTTTCCTCCTAAATTGTCTTCTGGGAATTTTGATGAGTTGGATTAGATAGCATAATCAAGATACGCTGGTTGTTTAAACAATACCCCTGTAGACCACCCTATGGCTTTTCTAAAAGGCATTTTCACCAGACATTTTCTCTTCTGGGGATTAGGGCTTGTGCAGTAGGCCTTTAAAATGGGGCTGTTTGGTTTTTGAAAAGTGATTTCCTACCTCTGGGCTGTCAGAGGCCCACTTCATTCATATTGAATAGACCACTTCCCAACCCCATGGTCCAGGCAGCTTGCGGAAATCACGGCATCTTTCCTCCTCTCTAGAGAAGCTGCTGGGAACGTGAGACCCGGACCTCAGGGGGAGCAGAAAGAACAAAATCTGCTGATAATCGATCAACTTGTAGCTTGCACCGAGAGCGGCTTACTGAGAGCCCCACACTGCTCTGCAGGCTTTTCCGTGCCATAGTCCTCAAGAATGCCACCAGGTAGGCATGTCCCCATTTTACAGGTGATGGCCGAGGCACAGAGACATTTAGGAACTTGCCCTAAAGTGACACAGTGAGTGGAGCGGCCAGGACTTGGCTCCACGGAGTCCAACACCAAAGCCAGCACCTTACTGTCTATTTCACTTCTCTCAGCCTGTCCTGAGAGCTGTGGACGGGATGAACAAGGGACTGCAGGCGCTGCCCTCTCCATCCTTCCCTCCCTCACATGCCAACAAACAGGCCAGTGCCCAGAAGCGGGCAGGAGAGGCCCTTGGGAACCGGGCACCCGGCAGGAGGCAGCGGAGCAGCCCAGCTATTGGCACCAGACAACCAGGGTCGGATCCCAGCTCTCCCTTCTTCTAAACACTCTCCGTTTCCGGGGGTAACACCCTGCGCTTCTCAAAGATACATTCCATGTATGACTTTGGAATTCCTTGGAGAAGCTAAAGAGACAAAAGAGATCAAGTAGGCACACCCCGATGAGATAAATCCAGACGCTGAAAAGTGGGAAAGGGCCCTTAGCTCCAATCAGACCAAAAGCCATGTTTTAGGGATAAGGAGACGGAGGCCCGCAGCGGGGAGTGACCTGTCCAGGGCTCAGGATGTGTCAGTGGAAGAGCAGAGCCCACTCCTTCCTCCCCTTCTCTTCTCTCCCCTCCCCTTCCTCGTACATCACTAGGGGAGGCGTGCTCCGTGCCACATGGCGTATTCCTCTCCCTGCCCACAGACAAAGGCCTGCCCTGCTTGGCAGCCGGGCCACAGAGAAGAGGGGCCTATTGGGACAGGGATGACAGCCACGCTTAGGGGTCAATGTCGGCTCTCCACTCACCATCCCCCTGCCCCTAGAGAGATTTGGGCGTGAGAAAATGAACCACAGTGTGTGAGGCAAGCAGTTATGAGAGGAAATGAAGGTTTTAAAGAACTTTTGCTGTGGTCTACCTATCTCCCTTCAAGACAGTCAAGAAAAGTTTTAAGTGACACACTGGTTGTTAAATAGGGTGCTACTTAGAAACCAGATCATGAGGGTCCCAGCATCGCTTCATAAGCAGTACATTTTTGGGCACCAACTATGTTCCAGGCACTCAGGACACCAAGCTGTCCTGGAAGTCATGTCTCAGAGTAGAGATCTGAGTCACTCAGGACCCCGTCTTTTATCCAGCAAGTCTGAACCTAGACACTACTCTGGGAGTGACTATTTTTGGTCCCTGTAGGCAAGCATGGCTATGGCATTGCTCCCCCTCCCACTTTCCAGGTGTCTATGTATATTTGTCAATAGAGCTTTGGCTGAAAATAATAGAAAATGCATGATAGAGGTTGAAATAAGGATTTATTCTTCTCACTTAGCAAGAAGTCTGGAGGTGGATAATTGCTGTTGGTGCTAATTAGGTGGCTCCATTCATTCAGCGCTAACGTCTCTAAGGTTCTTCTGATCCTGATTCCCTCATGATTGCAATATGGCTGCTGAAGCACCAGCCATCAGATTCTTATTCACAACAGGAAGAATGGAGAAAGGATCAGGAACCTCACAGTGGAGTTCCATCTTTGTCTTTTTTTTAAATTATTCTTTTTTTAATTTATTATTCTTTATTTATTTTATTTTTGGCTGTGTTGGGTCTTCATTGCTGCACACGGGCTTTCTCTAGTTGCAGTGAGTGGGGGCTACTCTTCATCCCAGTGCACGGGCTTCTCATTGCGGTGGCTTCTCTTGTTGCAGAGCATGGGCTCTAGGCGCCTGGACTTCAGTAGTTGCAGCACATGGGCTCAGTAGTTGTGACTCATGGGCTCCAGAGCACAGGCTCAGTAGTTGTGGCGTACGAGCTTAGTTGCTCCATGGCATGTGGGATCTTCCCGGACCAGGGCTCAAACCCATGTCCCCTGCATTGGCAGGTGGATTCTTAACTGCTGCACCACCAGGGAAGCCCCCATCTGTGTCTTATTAGCTAGAATTGTGTCTCCTGGCTACATCATGGGAAAGGGCACTGGTAGGAAATAGGTTAGGAATGGGGCTTGGGTCAGGCAACCCACGTTATCACACTCTCCTGGGCCTACTTTTATTTCTGCCAAACTCAGCTGAAGGTACTGTTATCTAAAGTGTAAATTGAGAGGCAGAAGGGAAGATGGCGGAAGAGTAAGACGCGGAGATCACCTTCCTCCCCACAGATACACCAGAAATACATCTACACGTGAAGCAACTCCTACAGAACACCTACTGAATGCTGGCAGAAGACCTCAGACCTCCCAAAAGGCAAGAAACTCCCCATGTACCTGGGTAGGGCAAAAGAAAAAATAGAGACAAAAGAATAGGGACGGGACCTGCACCAGTGGGAGGGAGCTGTGAAGGAGGAAAGGTTCCCACACACTAGGAAGCCCCTTCGCGGGCGGAGACAGCGGGAGGGGGAGGGGGGAGCTTCGAAGCCGCGGAGGAGAGCACAACAACAGGGGTGCGGAGGGCAAAGCGGGGAAATTCCCGCACAGAGGATCCGTGCCGACCGGCTCTCACCAGCCTGAGAGGCTTGTCTGCTCACCCGCCGGGGCGGGCGGGGCTGCGAGCTGAGCCTCGGGCTTTGGTCGGAGCGCAGGGAGAGGACTGGGGTTGGCGGCGTGAACACAGCCTGAAGGGGTTAGTGCGCCACGGCTAGCCAGGAGGGAGTCCGGGGAAAAGGTCTGGAGCTGCCGAAGAGGCAAGAGACTTTTTCTTCCCTCTTTGTTTCCTGGTGCGCGAGTCGAGGGGATTAAGAGCGCTGCTTAAAGGAGCTCCACAGACGGGCGCGAGCCGCGGCTAAAAGCACGGACCCAGAGACGGGCGGGAGACGCTAAGGCTGCTGCTGCCGCCACCAAGAAGCCTGTTTGCGACCACAGGTCACTATCCACACCCCCCTTCCGGGGAGCCTGTGCAGCCCGCTACTGCCAGGTTCCCGGAATCTAGGGACAACTTCCCCGGGAGAATGCACGGCAGGCCTCAGGCTGGTGCAACGTCATGCCGGCCTTTGCCGCCGCAGGCCCGCCCCTCACGCCGTGCCCCTCCCTCCCCCCCCCGCCCCCGGCCTGAGTGAGCAGAGCCCCCGAATCACCGGCTCCTTTAACCCCGTCCTGTCTGAGCAAAAAACAGACGCCCTCCTGTGACGTACACGCAGAGGCGGGGCCAAATCCAAAGCTGAGCCCCTGGGAGCTGTGAGAACAAAGAAGAGAAAGGGAAATCTCTCCCAGCAGCCTCAGGAGCAGCGGATTAAAGCTCCACAATCAACTTGATGTACCCTGCATCTGTGGAATACCTGAAGAGACAACGAATCATCCCAAATTGAGGAGGTGGACTTTGAGAGCAAGATCTATGATTTTTTCCCCTTTTCCTCTTTTTGTGAGTGTGTATGTGTATGCTTCTCTGTGAGAATTTGTCTGTATAGCTTTGCTTCCACCATTTGTCCTAGGGTTCTATCCGTCCGTTTTTTTTTTTTAATTTTTTTCTTAATAATTAATTTTAATAACTTTATTATAC
>NW_020837999.1:5176954-5234510 GCF_003676395.1 Aethalodelphis obliquidens | reverse complement strand
CCTTCCTTCCTTCCTTCCTTCCTTCCTTCCCTCCTTTAGACAACGAATCATCCCAAATTGAGGAGGTGGACTTTGAGAGCAAGATTTATGATTTTTTCCCCTTTACCTCTTTTTGTGAGGGTGTATGTGTATGCTTCTGTGTAAGATTTTGTCTGTATAGCTTTGCTTCCACCATTTGTCCTAAGGTTCTATCCGTCCCTTTTTTTTCCTAAATAATTATTTTTTAATTTAATAACTTTATTATACTTTATTTTATTTTACTGTATCTTCTTTTTTCCTTCCTTCCCTCCTTCCTTCCTTCCTCCCTCCCTCCTTTCTTTCCTTCTTCCTTCTTTCCTTCTTTCTTTCTTTCTTCCTTCCTTCCTTCCTTCCTTCCCTCCTTTCTTTCTTTCTTTCTTCCTACCTCTACTAATTCTTTCTCTCTACTTTTTCTCCCTTTTATTCTGAGCTGTGTGGATGAAAGTCTCTTGGTGCTGCAGCCAGGAGTCAGTGCTGTGCCTCTGAGGTGGGAGAGCCAACTTCAGGACACTGGTCAACAAGAAACCTCCCAGCTCCACATATATCAAACGGTGAAAATCTCCCAGAGATCTCCATCTCAACACCAGTACCCAGCTTCACTCAACGACCAGCAAGCTACAGTGCTGGACAACCTATGCCAAACAACTAGCAAAACAGGACCACAACCCCACCCATTAGCAGAGAGGCTGCCTAAAAACATAATAAGTCCACAGACACCCCAAAACACACCACCAGACATGGACCTGCCCACTAGAGAGACAAGATCAAGCCTCATCCACCAGAACACAGGCACTAGTCCCCTCCACCAGGAAGCCCACACAACCCACTGAACCAACCTTAGCCACTGGGGACAGACATCAAAAACAATGGGAACTACGAACCTGCAGCCTGCAAAAAGGAGACCCCAAACACAGTAAGATAAGCAAAATTAGAAGACAGAAAAACACACAGCAGATGAAGGAGCAAGATAAAAACACACCAGACCTAATAAATGAAGATGAAATAGGCAGTCTACCTGAAAAAGAATTCAGAATAATGATAGTAAAGATGATCCAAAATCTTGGAAATAGAATGGACAAAATGCAAGAAACATTTAACAAGGACCTAGAAGAACTAAAGATGAAACAAACAATGATGAACCACACAATAAATGAAATGAAAAATACTCTAGATGGGATCAATAGCAGAATAACTGAGGCAGAAGAACGGATAAGTGACCTGGAAGATAAAATAGTGGAAATAACTACTACACTGCAGAATAAAGAAAAAAGAATGAAAAGAACTGAGGACAGTCTCAGAGACCTCTGGGACAACATTAAACGCACCAACATTCGAATTATAGGGGTTCCAGAAGAAGAAGAGAAAAAGAAAGGGACTGAGAAAATATTTGAAGAGATTATAGTTGAAAACTTCCCTAATATGGGAAAGGAAATAGTTAATCAAGTCCAGGAAGCACAGGGAGTCCCATACAGGATAAATCCAAGGAGAAATATGCCAAGACACATATTAATCCAACTGTCAAAAATCAAATACAAAGAAAGCATATTAAAAGCAGCAAGGGAAAAACAACAAATAACACACAAGGGAATCCCCATAAGGTTAACAGCTGATCTCTCAGCAGATACTCTGCAAACCAGAAGGGAGTGGCAGGACATACTGAGAGTGATGAAGGAGAAAAACCTGCAACCAAGATTACTCTACCCAGCAAGGATCTCATTCAGATTTGATGGAGAAATTAAAACCTTTAGAGACAAGCAAAAGCTAGGAGAATTCAGCACCACAAAACCAGCTTTACAACAAATGCTAAAGGAACTTCTCTAGGCAAGAAACACAAGAGAAGGAAAAGACCTACAATAACGACCCAAAAACAATTAAGAAAATGGGAATAGGAACATACATATCGATAATTACCTTAAATGTAAATGGACTAAATGCTCCCACCCAAAAACACAGATTGGCTGAATGGATACAAAAACAAGACCCATATATATGCTGTCTACAAGAGACCCACTTCAGACCTAGAGACACATACAGACTGAAAGTAAGGGGATGGAAAAAGATATTCCATGCAAATGGAAACCAAAAGAAAGCTGGAGTAGCAATTCTCATATCAGACAAAATAGACGTTAAAATAAGGACTATTACAAGAGACAAAGAAGGACACTACATAATGATCAAGAGATCGATCCAAGAAGAAGATATAACAATTGTAAATATTTATGCACCCAACATAGCAGCACCTCAATACATAAGGCAAATACTAACAGCCATAAAAGGGGAAATCGACAGTAACAAATTCATAGTAGGGGACTTTAACACCCCACTTTCACCAATGGACAGATCATTCAAAATGAAAATAAATAAGGAAACACGAGCTTTAAATGATACATTAAACAAGATGGACTTAATCGATATTTATAGGACACTCCATCCAAAAACAACAGAATACACATTTTTCTCAAGTGCTCATGGAACATTCTCCAGGATAAATCATTTCTTGGGTCACAAATCAAGCCTTGGCAAATTTAAGAAAATTGAAATTGTATCAAGTATCTTTTCAGACCACAATGCAATGGGACTAGATATCAATTACAGGAAAAGATCTGTAAAAAATACAAACACATGGAGGCTAAACAATACACTACTTAATAACGAAGTGATCACTGAAGAAATCAAAGAGGAAATCAAAAAATACCTAGAAACAAATGACATTGGAGACACAATGACCCAAAACCTATGGGATGCAGCAAAAGCAGTCCTAAGAGGGAAGTTTATAGCAATACAAGCCCACCTTAAGAAGCAGGAAACATGTCGAATAAACAACCTAACCTTGCACCTAAAGCAATTAGAGAAAGAAGAACAAAAACACCCCCAAAGTTAGCAGAAGGAAAGAAATCATAAAAATCAGATCAGAAATAAATGAAAAAGAAATGAAGGAAAGAATAACAAAGATCAATAAAACTAAAAGGTGGTTCTTTGAGAAGATAAACAAAATAGATAAACCATTAGCCAGACTCATCAAGAAAAAAAGGGAGAAGACTCAAATCAATAGAATTAGAAATGAAAAAGAAGTAACAACTGACACTGCAGAAATAAAAAAGATCATGAGAGATTACTACAAGCAACTCTATGCCAATAAAATGGACAACCTGGAAGGAATGGACAAATTCTTAGAAATGCACAACGTGCCAAGACTGAATCAGGAAGAAATAGAAAATATGAACAGACCAATCACAAGCACTGAAATTGAAACTGTGATTAAAAATCTTCCAACAAACAAAAGCCCAGGACCAGATGCCTTCACAGGCGAATTCTATCAAACATTTAGAGAAGAGCTAACACCTATCCTTCTCAAACTCTTCCAAAATATAGCAGAGGGAGGAACACTCCCAAATTCCTTCTACGAGGCCACCATCACCTTGATACCAAAACCAGACAAGGATGTCACAAAGAAAGAAAACTACAGGCCAATATCACTGATGAACATAGATGCAAAAATCCTCAACAAAATACTAGCAAACAGAATCCAACAGCACATTAAAAGGATGATACACCATGATCAAGTGGGGTTTATTCCTGGAATGCAAGGATTCTTCAATATATGCAAATCTATCCATGTGATAAACCATATTAACAAATTGAAGGAGAAAAATGATATGATCATCTCAATAGATGCAGAGAAAGCTTTTTGACAAAATTCAACACCCATTTATGATAAAAACCCTGCAGAAAGTAGACATAGAGGGAACTTTCCTCAACATAATAAAGGCCATATATGACAAACCCACAGCCAACATCGTCCTCAATGGTGAAAAACTGAAAGCATTTCCACTAAGATCAGGAACAAGACAAGGTTGCCCACTCTCACCACTATTATTCAACATAGTTTTGGAAGTTTTAGCCACAGCAATCAGAGAAGAAAAGGAAATAAAAGGAATCCAAATCAGAAAAGAAGAAGTAAAGCTGTCACTGTTTGCAGATGACATGATGCTATACATAGAGAATCCTAAAGATGCTACCAGAAAACTACTAGAGCTAATCAATGAATTTGGTAAAGTAGCAGGATACAAAATTAATGCACAGAAATCTCTGGCATTCCTATACACTAATGATGAAAAATCTGAAAGTGAAATCAAGAAAACACTCCCATTTACCACTGCAACAAAAAGAATAAAATATCTAGGAATAAACCTACCTAAGGAGACAAAAGGCCTGTATACAGAAAATTATAAGACACTGATGAAAGAAATTAAAGATGATACAAATAGATGGAGAGATATACCATGTTCTTGGATTGGAAGAATCAACATTGTGAAAATGACTCTACTACCCAAAGCAATCTACAGATTCAATGCAATCCCTATCAAACTACCACTGGCATTTTTCACAGAACTAGAACAAAAAATTTCGCAATTTGTATGGAAACACAAAAGACCCTGAATAGCCAAAGCAATCTTGAGAATGAAAAACGGAGCTGGAGGAATCAGGCTCCCTGACTTCAGACTATACTACAAAACTACAGTAATCAAGACAATATGGTACTGGCACAAAAACAGAAAGATAGATCAATGGAACAGGATAGAAAGACCAGAGATAAACCCACGCACATATGGACACCTTATCTTTGATAAAGGAGGCAGGAATGTACAGTGGAGAAAGGACAGCCTCTTCAATAAGTGGTGCTGGGAAAACTGGACAGATACATGTAAAAGTATGAGATTAGACCACTCCCTAACACCATACACAAAAAGAAGCTCAAAATGGATTAAAGACCTAAATGTGAGGCTAGAAAGTATCAAACTCTTAGAGGAAAACATAGGCAGAACACTCTGTGACATAAATCACAGCAAGATCCTTTTTGACCCACCTCCTAGAGAAATGGAAATAAAAACAAAAATAAACAAATGGGACCTAATGAAACTTCAAAGCTTTTGCACAGCAAAGAAAACCATCAAAAAGACCAAAAGACAACCCTCAGAATGGGAGAACATATTTGCAAATGAAGCAACTGACAAAGGGTTAATTTCCAAAATTTACAAGCAGCTTATGCAGTGCAATAACAAAAAAACAAACAACCCAATCCAAAAATGGGCAGAAGACCTAACTAGACATTTCTCCAAAGAAGATATACAGACTGCCAACAAACACATGAAAGAATGCTCAACATCATTAATCATTAGAGAAATGCAAATCAAAACTACAATGAGATATCATCTCACACCAGTCAGAATGGCCATCATCAAAAAATCTAGAAACAATAAATGCTGGAGAGGGTGTGGAGAAAAGGGAACACTCTTGTACTGCTGGTGGGTATGTGAATTGGTTCAGCCACTATGGAGAACAGTATGGAGGTTCCTTAAAAAACTACAAATAGACCTACCATATGACCCAGCAATCCCACTACTGGGCATATACCCTGAGAAAACCAAAATTCAAAAAGAGTCATGTACCAAAATGTTCATTGCAGCTCTATTTACAATAGCCCGGAGATGGAAACAACCTAAGTGCCCATCATCGGATGAATGGATAAAGAAGATGTGACACATATATACAATGGAATATTACTCAGCCATAAAAAGAAACGAAATTGAGCTATTTGTAATGAGGTGTATAGACCTAGAGTCTGTCATACAGAGTGAAGTAAGTCAGAAAGAGAAAGACAAATACCGTATGCTAACACATATATACGGAATTCAAGGAAAAAAATGTCATGAAGAACCTAGGGGTAAGACAGGAATAAAGACACAGACCTACTGGAGAACGGACTTGAGGATATGGGGAGGGGGAAGTGTGAGCTGTGACAAAGCGAGAGAGAGGCATGGACATATATACACTAACAAACGTGGGGTAGATGGCTGGTGGGAGGCGGCTGCATGGCATGGCGATGTCAGCTCAGTGCTTTGTGGCCGCCTGGAGGGGTGGGATGGGGAGGGTGGGAGGGAGGGAGATGCAGGAGGGAGGAGACTTGGGAACGTATGTATATGTATAGCTGATTCACTTTGTTATAAAGCAGAAACTAACACACCATTGTAAAGCAATTATACTCCAATAAAGATGTTAAAAAAATAAAGTGTAAGTTGAGAAGAGTTTAAGGGGCTGCCCCCTTAGGAGGAGACTTAGTGGTCCAAAATCCTTCAAGACACAAAGATATGAAGCTGCAAATAGTAGGGAAGCAGGTGGGTGGATAAATATGTTGAATCCAGTCCTGCCTCAAACTGTGCTCAGTGGCGAGCCCAGCCACATCATCCCTTGATGAGGTGTCCAGCAAATGTGCCAATGAGTGGTGAGTTACAGATGGGAGCATGTCTGTAACTGCCCACTTTCTCAGGTCCCCTCAGTACTTCCAGAGATGAGAAAAAACTGACTTCTTATGGGAAAAGGGTTTCTCAGACCTTTTCTCCTCCAGCATCAATACAACCACCCAGGAACAGTTAGTTCAGCTCTATTCACAGAGATGTAGGAAGCACATGGTACATGCCAGATCTTGGGTGAGGTGAGCCATAAGACACGTGGAACATTGTCACCACCCACCCCATCTTGCCCTCAGGGAACCCACAGTCTAGATCAGCACTGGATTACCCAACAAAAAGATAAGACAGGCATCTAGGAAAGCCGAAGCTCCAGTCCAAGAAGACATTTGATTTTTAGCATAGAAGTGTGTTTTTGTCATCTGTTATTTTATGGTGTATCATCGCTTAACTTGAATTGTCTGTGGTGGCAGGTGGGAGACACCTCTCTCTAAACATACCCTCAGTGGGGTGCTCCCCAAGGGCAGGCGCTGTATTCACTCTTTTTGTCGCCAGCACCTAGTGTGTGAGTGCCAGGGCTCAAACGTCTAAATGCAGCCCTGCTACATCTTGTCTGTCCTGCCGGCACAGAAATCCTTTACGGCATCTTTCTCAACCAAGTTATAAGGTGTCAAGTTTTGCCAGTTGTGTCACAAATGAGCTGCTACTAAACACAGTCTCAGAACCTAAGTTAGCAATGATGTTTTAAAAACTATGAAATATTTCAGACATACACATATTAGATGTCAGAGACCACTCAGGCTAGTCTGTATAATCAGGTCACTTCCACGGCTCTTGCTCTGATACATTTTTTAGGCCAGAGGGAGGAACGCAGCCCCAGGGCATGTGTGGATGGGTTGTATGTCACTGGCTTTGTCCAGCGAGAAGTCCAAGTGCTCTTCAGTGTGAGGTCATGGGCATATAGGGAGGGGGTGGGATCAAAAGTGTGGTGCTTAGAAGTGCTGGGATGACAAGCGAAGGGGCTCCAGATGACCCCTCAGGAGGCTCCTCAGGCCTCTGGTGAAAGGGTGGGGAAGTGTGCAGCAGAGAGCCTCCTGAGGGGAGGCAGAGAGGGGTAGGACTCTCCCAGGCCTGGCTTCTCTGCTCCTAACCAGAGTCAGAAACACTGATGGTTCTCCAAGGAGGCCATGCATTCCTGGATGTAATGGCTCTTATGATGGGTTTGAGTCCAATGCTTGTAAACTATGTTGCTCCCAGACACTCTGGGAGCTGCAAATTTAGCCAGACCTAAATGAATATTAATCATCGGAGCCAGGACTGCTTTTTTGTTTTGCTTTTAGATGCCTCTTTCTTTGCTTTTAAGTCCCACCCGGGGAGATCCTGGACAGTTGCTCAGAGCCCCTCTCCCTGATCTCTAGGGCAGGGAGTGGAGGAAAGAGAGTGGGCGTAGAGGGGGTAGGAAGTGAGTGAGTGGGTCTAGGATCCAGAGGGCATGGGCAGATTTGAGCTGGAATCCATCTTCTGCCATTTCTGCAGGAAGAAGGAAAGCAAAGCAAACCAGTCCCTGTGGAATGGGCAGCTGGGTAGTCACATGCCCCTGACTGTTCATCTCCATCCTTACCTACAGGTGACCGAACCAGTGGTGGGCAGTTGACTCAAGGGGAATCAAACCACAGTTTGGTTGGTGGCCTGAACATGGACAGAGAGGTTAGTTTTCCTTTGTTTTTTTTAAATTTGGGGAGTATAGTTGATTTACAATGTTGTGTTAGTTTCAGGTGTACAGCAAAGTGAATCAGTTGTACATATACATATATCCACTCTTTTTTAAGATTCTTTTCTCATATAGGCCATTACAGAGCATTGAGTGGAGTTCCCTGTGCTATACAGCAGGTTCTTATTAGTTATCTACTTTATATATAGTAGTATGTATATGTCCATCCCAATCTCCCAGTTTATCCCTCTCCCCACCACCCCCTGCTAGCCATAAGAGAGATTAGTTTTTAATCAGGTCAGTCAACTCTCCCACTTCAAACTCTAACTCAGAAATTCTCTCTCTATCCACTTAAAAAAAAGATAGTGAGCAGGGGAAGCTGCAGCTAAAGAACTGGCTGCGTGAGAGAGCATGGCCATATGGGTCCTGAACATGCTACCCCGAACTCCTTTATCACCACCATCACGGTAGTCCCGAGACCTCTGGGTAGATGGAGGGTCGAGGAGGGCAGGTGGGGGGAGGATGTGTGCTTCTTACCGCACCCTGCCCGGCTCCACCAGGAACCGCCCTCGCCAGGTGTGAGCTACTTCATAGATCTCTTTCCAGGAAGCTGAGAGGGGCCGACAAGGTGGTCTCAGGGTGGGGAGGAAGGAGACCCTCCTGCAGCCAGGTTTTCATCATCTTGTTCCTCCTCTGCCAGCCACCAGCTGTTATCTGGGGGCAAGTGCCCATTAATCTGCCTGGGTTTCATCTGTAAAATGGACTAGTTGATCTTGAAGATCGTATTTGGCCATCTCAGTTGGTGAACGGTGCTCTGAAAGAAGTAACTGGGAAAACAGAGCGTGTGTGTGTGTGTGTGTGTGTGTGTGTGTGTGTGTGTGTGTGTGTTGGGGATAGCGGCTCCTTTGGTGGGCTGGCAAGGGGACCCTCCTGAGGATGCCACATTCATGCTGCAGGAGGGGCAATGGACGAGGGAGAGTGGCGAGGCTCTGGCGCTCCAGCAGTCTGGTGGGAGCATCCTCTCAGGGTGTGGGACCTAGTTCTCAGTCACAAAGTTGTCTTGAGTGCCTGCTGTGTGCCAGGTACCACAGTAGGTGCTGGGGAAGAAAACAAAACCACACAAAAAACGAAATGAAAAATACAGTGGCTGCCCACAGGGGAGCGCTCCACTGACGGCGTGAAGTTTAGTGGGAAATAAGGCAGGAGGGCTGAAGGCGTTATCAGTTCTGGTGCCTCCCGGACTGTGGTGGAATCAGAAACCGACACCCTCCATCTTTTCCTTTATTGAAACTGGCAGCACCTCTGACTTCCCAAGGAGGACATGACATAAAGAGGATAACGCTGACAGACCAGGTGGGGACAGGTTAAAACTTAGTTGGAGCATGCAGGTATCTGTGAGAACAGGACACATGGAGTTCCCAACAGGAAAAAAACAAAACAAATCAACTATCTTGGAAGCAACTATTTATTCAACACATTTTATGGAACACCTGCTATCGACTTGGTCCTGTCCTAGATACAGTAGGGCTGGGACTTGGTGACTGGCTGGGTGAGGTGACACGTACCCAGCTCCTCCCTCCAGGTGAACCTCAGGCTCTGCAGACACCCCACGGCCTCACAAGCATCTCAGGTGCCCAAGACTCAGGGCCCAGAATGGTCGGCACCACAGGTGGGGCTTGTCCAGAGCCTGCCTGGGGAGCTGGAAGGTGGGAGGGCTGCCTGGGCGCCTCTCCCCGCGTGGCTAAAGCGAGGGAAACCGAAGCAGAACCGTCAAGCTGTTCTGGTCTATAAATAAACCCAGCCTGTAAATATTGGGTTGGACCAAAAAGTTCGTTCGGGTTTTTCCGGAGCATCTTACGGAAAAACCCGAACGAACTTTTTGGGCCAACCCAATACGAATGTGCCTCGGCGCTGTGACGCTGTCATAATCTCTCATTTTGCTCCTCTGAAGGGCAGCTCCGGCACAGGCTGCTGCTAGGGTCGGAGGAGAGAGGGGTGGGCACTCCGTGCGTTCCTCTCCCGCAGAAAGGGCAGAAACAGCGCTTCAGTTCTCACATTCGCGTATCGCCTGCTACACACAGGCATATGGCAATTCAACAGGGAATCAACGGCAGATGGAGCCCTTGTGATGCTGCCCGTGCGGTGGGGACACGTGTGCCTACGTGAATCACAGATCCACCCTTTTCATGGCACCCAACACAGAGTGCTGTGGATGTACGCGGCAGAGGCTGATTCCCACGGTGGACATAGTGCTGGTGGGGGGACGGGGACAGGGACAGTGGGCTGTGAAATCATGGAAGGTTTCCACGGGGAAAGGGCTTTCCTGGCAGAGGGCTTAGCTTGTGAGCAGGCTGAGTAATGGCAGATTCAAGGATGTTCTAGGGTGGTAGATACAGAGGCTAGAAACCGTTCATTTATTCAACAAATACCTGGGTGCCCATTATGTGTCACTGCTGGGTGTTAGAAGCTCAAATGTCAGGGCCAGGAGCAGAAGTGGAATGGGGAGAAGGTAGGGCTTGCCTATTTTATGAGGACTTTGAAAATCAAGTTGAGAAAGCAAATATCTTTGAACAAATTAGGAGGGATGGGGCAAAGATCACCAGCAAGGGGATGACCAAGGTCATGTCCCTTTCCTCCGAGGGTCCTTAGCCTGATCCTTTGAAGAGAAGTCCCTAAATGAGGGAAGGAGGGGGACACACAGAGCTTCATTGCAGGAGGAGCCAATATAGTTCTGTGGAAACCCAACTTAGCAAAAGGCAAAGGAAACTGGGGTCACAGCAATGCTCAGAGGAGGTGTAGGGAGCCTGCCACCAATCAAGCCTTTGGACTCTAGGGGCTTTGGGGACCTAGTCCTGCCACAGGAAACATAAATACCTCACACCTAAGGTTGGCAGAAGGAGCGTTCTTCTGGAGAACGCTAACGGGACCTGAACATACAAGAAGAGAGATAAAGAAAGAAAACAACAGTGACAACACAGCACTCTTCTTGAAGCTGGGCGAGGCCTGTGCTTTAAAGTCATCTGCAGGCTGGGTGATGGTGGAGTTGGCAGCTATAAAAGCTATACCACCATATGGCTGTTTGGAGTGGAATTCATACCTTTTCCACAAGAATATGTAAGAATATAGTGATACCACAGGTAGCATATTTGCTGATGATTTTGCAGAGTGTTGGAGAAATATGATTATAATATAATACAATATAATTACAAACAAGGTCTCCTAACCCAGACATCCTCTCCACAAAGGTAGTAGAGAAAGAAACCCCTGTGATGACTGAATAAGTGTGAAGCCACAATGTGATGTGCATCACAGGCAATCCACTAAGAGATTGCAAAGACAGAAAGGAATCTCCCCCTCATCTAGCCAAGTGGACACGGCCCATTACATACATGTTCCCAAGGTGATCAATCACCAGTCTTTAGTCTTCAAGTAAGAGGACTTGACAACATCTGTGTCGTGCATAGCTCGTCCTAACTTTATTTTGGTAACTGGGGAGACCACTTATGTTGGTTTGATCTGGAGGAGGAACAAACTTCTCATACCTTTAGAACAAAAGGTAGTTTTGCAACTTGGAGCAAGGTGCCCACAGAAGTTAGGGTCTTACGGAGACAGGGGAGCTATCTTCTTGGACGTTTGTGTTTCAAAAAATGTCTCCCAGGTCCAGGAGAAAACATTCCTGAACTGAGACACTGGCAAGAGGCTTACTTAGCCATTATAACTATTTATACACATATGAAAAGGACACGGAAAGAAGTTCTGAAAGAAAAAAGCATGTGTCTTTTCCCTTATTATTATTTCCCCTTATTTTCAACATGGAGATTTAAGCCTTATGTATTTATGGCTGCCTTGGGTCTTTGTTGCTGCACGCGGGCTTGCGGCGAGCGGGGGCTACTCTTCGTTGCGGTGCGCGGGCTTCTCATTGCGGCTTCTCTTGTTGTGGAGCACAGGCTCTAGGTGCGCGGGCTTCAGTAGTTGTCGCATGCGGGCTCAGTTGTTCCGTGGCATGTGGTATCTTCCCGGACCAGGGCTCAAACCCATGTCCCCTGCATTGGCAGGCGGATTCTTAACCACTGCACCACCAGGGAAGTCCCAAGCCTCATTTATAATTTCTATTTGTCCTTACAATTTCCTCCCTGTGTTACTATAAAATAATAATGTTATAATCTTCTAATTATTTCCATTGTGGTGTCTACCTTCCTCTGGGCAACTTACAGTTGCCTAAATATCCAGTAAGTCCATAGTAAAATGCTAACAAAGCAATTACCAGAATTGCAATTTAACGTAAGGATGAATTTAAATATTCAGTATAGCATATACAGAATAACCCAACGTTAAACTGGTGACATGAGACCAGTCTTTTTCAGTCTTTCTGTTTGTTAATTAGATGTTCTTCTTTTCTACATCATCTTTCCAAACAAACCAGTTAACATTTTTGTGTGTGTAAAATTTAGAGCTTGAGTACCTGGGTGCATATTAATTACTTTCTTTGTTATTATCAAAAACTACTACTAAAGATGGTCCCACTTGGACTCTGCTAATAATCGGGCTACTGGACTTAAGTCCAGACTGTGTTCATACTGAGAGTACAATTTAGAGCTGATGAGAAATATGTGGTGTGGGGACCGTTACTGGAAGCGCAGAAAAAACGAGTGGGGTTTGTTTTCTTGTAAATGTGACTTTCAAAGTAAGTGGAATAATCATGGCCATGAGGAGGACAGCCAGGCAGCCTATGAGAATAGTAATACATTTTCTAGAATATTTCTTTTCAGTTGAGGTCAATACCAACGGGTTCCTCTGGAAAAGTTAAGCGTTAGGTCCTTTGAGGGAACCACAGTCCAGTCCTCCTGTGGTGCTGGCTTCACATGGGAAGCATGAATCCAGCTGAGTTGTCCCTTCACTTTGGTAGCCTATGGGTGTGCAGCAGCAGATAGGGTCTCCTCCAACTTGGTGACAGCTGTCTTTCTTCTGGAACACCTTTATGTAGATGAAGTCTCCCAGTTGACAGGGGTGGCCGACTTCCTCTTGGCAGGTCCTTTCAGATCCTTGTGACTTTAAGTCTCAAGGTTTCTGGGAAAAGAGAAGTCTTGAACAGAATTTTAAGTATTGAACATAATTATGAGTGGATTCCATTAAATTGGACACAGAATATGGCCTCAGACCCAAATTCATAGGCCTGACACACATAAGCTCAAAAGAAGACATTCCATGCCTGCTTGCAGGGGTCATTCTAATTAATTTCTAACAAGACTAGTGATAAAGCTCTAGGCCAGTGTTAACCTGCTAGATGGTGAATTTTATTCAAGGTGTTTTTGTTTTGTTTTAAGGTTTGATTCACTTGTTCTCCTTGTCTAGAGGACTGGGGCTTATAGGAATCTGCAAACGTTTGTATCATTCCTGAACAATGTAGAAATAAAGTGACTTCCTCTGATTCAATATAGTAAGAGAGCCTCTGCCACTGCCTGGACACCAGCTTTTGAAGAGGAAAACACTTCAGGCCACCCAAACACGGTATACACCATAAGTAGACACAGTCTCTTATCTTCTGCAGGCATTACTTCTATGAAATCCAACGGCCACCAGGTTCCTGTTAAAGCTGGTCAAGGAGAACTTTCTGTGCTTACTTTGGGAGTGGGCTGTAAAGAATTCTGTTGCCAAATAACACATCTCCAAATAACACATCTTTTTTTAACATGTTTTGAATAATTTTACCTTTTTGGTAAGTGTAGTATGAGTTCAGTGCCTTTAAAATACCTCTTTTATTCCGGTGATTTTGTGGATGACACAACATCAACTGAGCAAAAGGGCACTAGTTTGTGTTAGGTAATTCCCCTAGTCCAGTCAAATTTCTTTTAACCCCTTTTATTTTCTTTTTGTCCGATTTCTTTTGCAAGGCATGGTTTTAAAAATGAACAAACATTTCTTGTTGTGTTGAAAGTGGAGCTCTGCCATGTTCTAACAGCAGCTTTTGCAGCTGTCAGCAAAATGAACTACTGATATCGGAACAGGCAGTTGTAAAGCCCCTAACACATCAGCTTTCGATTTGACGTGAGATTTTCTTCATTCTCATTTAAGTCAAAAGTCCTCTATTTAAAAAAAAATTTTGCATGACAGATAGCAAACACATATTTACTACAAATATAAATTTTCATTTAAATTCCAGAATCAAAAATTGTAGCTCTAGTAACTATTAACTCAGCAGCTTGTCCCGATTTAATTCCAGACAGAACATAAGCCTCCAAGATTTCGTGAGAAGTCACTGCATAGGAAGGCGTAAGTTGTCGTTCTTATTCTGGGTACATGACCCAGCAGCAAACATGATCATATCTGTATTTTGATCTGAGACATCTGATGAATCAGGTTGAGGCCTAGTGTCTTCTTCTATTACTAATGTACAATCATGATCATCTACTAGACAGGATCTTGTAAGAGGGTTTAGGAGACTGCACCTCCCAAGCACAATATTAGGACTGGATACCAATGCTCACTCACAGTTAGCTTGATGGTGCACTGACAAATGCTGGGTGTATGCACTTGTAAGATCACTGTCATAGCAGATGGACGTGCATATAAGTCAAATGCCCCAAGATAAGAGGTTGGGCCTTTTCACTAAGGATGGTGGCTGCTGCCACTGCCATCGCTCAGAGGCACCTAGGCATTCCCAGTACTGCAGCATCTAGAAAATCTGAGAAATAAGCTATTTGTCTATGGCCTAGTCCCAATTTTTGAGCCAATACTCTACTAGATAGTAGTGCATGTTCAAACAAGTGGAAAGGTTTTTTCAAGATCTGGAATCCCCAAAGCTGGGGGAAAGGCTATAGCCAATTTCAGTTGTTCAAAATCCTTGTCAGATTCTAAGGACCAGACCAGGGGTTCCGGAGAGTTATCATGGAATTGCTCTGTCAGAGGTTATGCATGCTTGGCAAAAGCTGGGATCCATTATCTATAACACCCAACTAGTCTCCAGTATTGTCCAAGTTGTTTTCTTGTAGCTGGCTGTTTTATATGCAAATTTGGCTGACTCCCGGACTGTGACACTTTATGGCCTTCAGCTGACAATAGATGCTCTAAATATTTACTTCGGTTCAGCAATACTGCAGTTTTGTCTAATGAGGCCTTATGATCCCATGAAGCAAGGAACTGCAATAAAGCCAAAGTAGCAGTTCTGCATTGCTTTTTAGTTTCTGAGGCTACCAGCAAATCATCTATGCATGGTATGCTCACAGATCCCTCTGGTGGAACAAGTTGTTTCTCACTTTTCCTGTAAATGAAGAGCGAAAATAGTAGGGGAGTCTTGAAACCCTTAAGGAATTTTTTTCCCCACAAATATTGGGCTCCTTCATAAGTAAAAGCAAACAAAAATTTAGCCTTGTCCACTAGAGGGACAGAAAAAAAAAGCAGAACACAGATTGATCAGAAAGAAATATACTTTGCAGACAATGGTACTGAAGTTGCAGGGTTAGAGACTACAGGGGTTTATGTGACAACACATTTATTTCTCTAAGATCTTTTACAAATCTATATAGTGATCGAGTATCTTTATCACATTTACATTTCTTCTTTACTGGAAGTATCGGGAGTATTAAAGGGTGAACGTTCCTTTTTAATTATCCCTAATTTTCTAATTCTTTTATACTCAGCTTTATTCCTTCTAATTGAGCTCTTGACAAAGGATATTGCTTATACATGGCCATAGCTTATCTTTCCTGTAAGCTATTTTTACTGGTTCCAAATCTCGAATTAAAACAATCCCATTAATCCCTAGGGCTCTGAGTGATGCCTCAATTTGTTTTGGGGTGCTTTTCCAGCATGGTGTGAAACTGCCACTCTTTGCCATCCCCCTTTTCTTCCAGAGGGTACATAGCAACCAATTCACCTGCATCCCCCTTTTTTCAGGGAGCTCCACGAACACTCCATCCAGAGCACAGAATATAGTGGCCTTCAATTTGCACAGCAGGTCTCTCCCTAATAGGTTTACAGGAGAATCTGGAGAAAGTAAAGCACACATCCTCCTCAGTAAGGCTCCTGTCTGTATGGGAATCACAGAGGAAAAGGAACAAGACGCCTAACCCAAAACACCAACAGCTTGTACTATCTTTTATCAGATGGAAAGTGAGAAATGTCTGAGGAAGTTGCAGAATAAGTAGCACCGGTATCTACCAGAAAAGGCAAGGATAACCCAAATAAAAGCTATTGACATATTTGGTTCCTCACTTCCCACCTCTGAGATTCCCTCAATCTGTCCATTCTGAGCCATTTGCCAAGTATTTCCTAGCAAAGGGATCTGCCTTTCTCTGTAACCTCCACGTGCTCCCATTTCCCTTTATGGTCCTTCCAATACCCTGGCATTTTGCAAAGCAGTTTTCTCCTCTTCCTTTGCTGTCTTCATAGGTTGGCCAGAGTAGGGTTTATTCCCTTTAGCGAAGAGTTCTAACTAAGCAGCCAACACAGCAGTCTTTAATCTCTCCTTTTCTTCTTTGTCTTTCTCTGGATTATCCCCAAATTGAGTAGCAGCTGCTAAGATTTGAACACTAGTCTATGCTTGCCTGACACCTTTTCCTTAATTTGGGTTTGGAGAGTTGGCAAGAGAGCCAAGAGAAAGGTTGTTATGACTAGAGTGTGGATTTGATCTGCCCCTGGGTCTACGCCCATAAAATTAGAGAAAGCAGCAAACTGAGGATGGAAATCAACAGAGGACTCACATCCTCTGCTTACACTGCCCACAACTTTTCCCAGCTCACCTTGATTGGAAAGGTGTCCAGTCCTGCCATCATGGGTCTCTCATGCCATCCATTCTTCCGGGGTTGTAGGGAGCGGTGGAGAGTCGACTTCTCTCAGCACTATGCCCTCTTCTAGGTGGATCACTTTCCGGTCCACAACGAGCTTGCTCCATCAAATACTCAAAATCTGCTGGTGCCAGAAGTCCCCACAGCAGCTAGTGCACATCCCCATGCGGGGCTGTAAACTGAAAACATGCTGACGAGCATTACTGCAAACTTTCGTGGATCTTCCTGGAGCGTGGGAGCGAAAAAAGCCTTTAGATGAATGACGTCAGCAGGGGAGGTGGGCACAGAAACTCAGCATTTCCTTTGTGTCCGAGGGGCTTGGGTAGCTTCTCAGCTGCGTCAGCTTTGCTGGAGATCCGAA
Organism: Aethalodelphis obliquidens; assembly: GCF_003676395.1. NCBI lineage: Eukaryota > Metazoa > Chordata > Mammalia > Artiodactyla > Delphinidae > Aethalodelphis > Aethalodelphis obliquidens. Next base: position 5,217,389 of record NW_020837999.1, on the reverse strand, counting down.
TGGAAGGGCTGGTTTTCTTCACATTGAGGTAGGATTATATGGCACCGTGGTTTCTTTTCCCATCTTTGTATTTATCAGCCTAGCTCCTTGCTCTTTTCTCTTCCTCCAAGTAACCAGTGTGACTACTCTCCATCCTGCTACCTTCATAGGGGGACACAATTGTCAATCATCCCAGGATCTTGATCATTTCCCATTTCTGCCTTTCCAGCTACATGGTGTGTATAAAAGGGACTCCTGGAGGTGGAGTATGGTCTAGGACATGAAGTGGACTCAGGGCTAGGCCAGCAGGCACACGGTTCTGCATCCTCAAGCAGGGCAGGTAACACATTATCAGTTGGGAAAGTCGAATCTTTCTTAGGGAAACCCACTCACCAAGGGAACCACTGTCTAAAAGATCATCATCTACACATTCTCAGGAGTCAGTTTGACGCAGGGAGAGTAAAGCGTGGCAGGAGGAACAGAGGGGATGAGACAGCAGAGAAAGGCGGAGGAGGTTTCTGGCAAAGAGGAAACATCTTTAATTCCCACATTCCTGAGTTGTGAGGCTGGCAAGAGGCTTATTTAGCCATTATGAAGAGTTATACATATTTGAAAAGGACAGAGAAAGAAATTCTGAAAGAAAAAGGAGAGGAAGTCTTTCCCCTTATTTTCAACAGGAAGAATTAAGCCTCTTCTTTCTAATTTGTATCTGCCCTTGCCGTAGGCAGACAGGTGTTCTACCCGTTTTTCTCTCCCTCTGAATAAATGAAATAGGATCGTATTTTCAGATCTGAAATAGATCTGAAGGAATGATTCCATCTAGGTCCCTGCCTTCTGGCAGTGAGTGTCTAAATCATTTAGGACCAATAGTTGTCTGATCACCTCTGATGTTCTCCCAGGTGGAGATCTCACCCACCAATGTTGGTAGTGGCTTTCAGTGTTTTAGCAACTTGATAGGTTCAGAGTTTTATTTTGCCTATTTGAAGTCCTTTCTGCCATAAATTATCAGATAAATAGTATTAGATAAATTTAATTAATTTATCATCAAAACTAGAAGATTCCTCGCTGTTTTGACAGGGTCGAGATGTGTACCTGTTCTCGTCCTTGAAGACAACTCTCACCTGTGGCATTTAGCAGGTCAGTGGACGTAATCTAGACATAGACTCAAAATTTTTAGAGTGCCACTTAAATCCTACATCCTCTATACAACCCATTTAACACTCTAATCTGCCCTTTTAACAACCTTTTCACTATAATATATACAGTAATTTAACCCTTTTGAATCTGTTTTGTTTAAAAAAATAATGCTTACTTCACAGGATTACTATGCTATATAAAAATTATTTTCACAGGTGTATATCTTATCTGCCTAAAGCTCCATGAAGGGATCATGTCCTGTACTATTTGATATCCTCCAGAACACCTAGCAGTAAGAACTAGGCCTAGTGGGGTGGGGAAGGGGTATTCCATTGAGACAGAATTCAGCTCAATCTAGGAAAAAAACTTCCTAACAATTAGAACCATCCAGGCAGGATGTTTCAGGAACCAGTGAGCTCTCTCAAATGCTAGAGGTACTTCAGTAGAGACTACAAGACTACCAATCATGGTACCCTATGAGGAATTCCTACATTGAGTAGGGTGTTCAGTTCACTGGTTGCTTTGGAGAGAGGACTGGCGTTTTGACTCTGAGAGGAAAAAAGAAGGGATTACTTAATGCAATGTACTGCGACTGAGGTCACGAGGGCTGGATTTCTGCTCTAATGGCCTTAACTCTCCATCCCCTTCAGTCTAGAGGAAAGGTGAAACTAATATCAAGGTTCTCTGGAGATTCTCAGATAATGGAGAAACAAGAATGCAGAGTTAAATAAACACTTGGTGTCACTAGACTGCTTACCGCCATATACCAAGGAGAGGTGAGGAAAGGGAGAGACAAAGAGACATTCCTCTTCTGCCATAAAGATTTGTTACAACACAATTAGACAACCAGAGTGTGGCTAGATGCTGGAAGATAAGAACACTTCCTGGGGAATGAAACCTTGGGAAAACATCTTTGGCCACCACTTGTGGCTCTATGGATGTGAATCCTGTTTGCCACGATAACCAGTCTCTTCTCTTGCCTTCAGTCACAATTCCCCCTCCCTTCTCTACTCTTGTTGCCTGTGCTGAGAAATGAGACTGAAAAGACCCCAGTAAAGGTGATGCAGGTTTTTAGCCTGCAGTCACCTAAATCCTACTCTAGGGAGAGAATGCACTAAGCATGTGGTAAGAGAAGGGACATTTCAGAAATTTCACTGTGGGCATTTTCCTAACTTTTCATGGCAGCTATGATGGTGGCCTCTTGGCAGGTCAGCTCACAGGCAGATGTCCTGTTCAGAAAGCACAGGAATAAAGCCATTTTACGGACACACTGAGATTTCCAGAACAGCTAATATAACCTTTCAACCTTCCATCCTTTTGTTGTTGATTGCGATTTTTATAATTTATACTTAATTATTCTTCATAATGGAAAGAAATTGAAGAGTGATTACAATTTTAATATGCATATGCTAATACTACCCTGTATTCAAGGAATGCTTTTTAATTTCCAAGACTGCCAGAGGCCTTTCCAGAGAAGATATATTACTGAAACTGCAAAGCTTTGCAATTCAGTGACACAGGAACATCACACCCCAGTTCTAAGAATAGAAGGGTGCCTTTCCCAAGGGAACCATAGAGCTCATGAGAAGGCTCTCCTGGGACTGGCCAAACAGAATTTGAGAAGTGGAAATGAGGACTCTTTCTTATGGTATAACACTGACCAGAGTTTGGTCTTTAAACATGAAAAATATTGAAAAAATATAAAGTGCTTACTAACTGGGCTGGCATTTAACAGTGGTTAATTTGCTTAATTTAGGAAAAAAGTCATTTTGCTGCATCTTTCAAAATTTAACCCTCAAAATTTGCCATGAAATAGGTATGAATACTTCTAAGAGACTCAGGCATTCCAAAGAAACATCAGTCAGGTTCCAAGTCTCCATGAAAGTGCTATGAGCTTGAGAAGCTCCTTTTATATTCAGAAAAGAAATTTCAATAGCTGAGGATGAAAGAACCAGAAAGGAAAGGGTGGGGGGATTGGGGGGAGCCAGCTTTGCACAATATCCTCTGCTTTCCCACAGACAACAGGCTGCCTTAAGCATAAATCTTTCAGAGTATTCAGTAAACATAATCTCAACCCCAGACCTCTCAGGTCTCTCTGTTCAAGGAGTAAAGATCTTCATATTCCATTCAAACAGTAAAACATCTAAAATGTCTTACTGTTTACTGAGCTTTAACAGAAAGAGTGCCCCCTGGTTCTGTGCAAATACACATACCAAGGTAGGTCAACACTGCTTGTGCGCACTCCTGTGGAACTGCTATCAATCCAGCAACAAAAAAGCTTTAGTCATGTGGTGTGCCCTCCAAAATGGCCTTCCAGGTTCCTGTGGTAGAGACACACCATTATGGAAAGAGAACCCCATTACTGCAGAAATACTTTTATTTACTAGAATGCAAGCTCAGGAGCGATTGGATTTTTCCTGGTTTTCCTTTTTCTTTTCCCCTGTCTCTGCTGTATGGTGAGCACTTTAGAATACAGGTCAGCAAACCTGGGCCTGCAAGCCAAATCCAGCCGGTGGATTTTTGTATGGCTCATAAGCAACAAACGGCTTTTACATTTCAAAATGCTTGGGAAATAATTTTTGAAAATATTGTGATACATGACAATTAAATGACATTCAAATTTCAGTGTCCATTCGTTGAGTTTCATTAGTACCCAGCCACACTCATTTGTTTACATTATGTCTAGGGCTACTTTCACATGCTACAATGGCAGAGTGAAGTTGTCGTGACAAAGACCGTATGGCCCACAAAGCCGAAAATATTTACCATCTGGGTCTTTACAGAAAAAGTCTTATGACCCTTAGCCTGGAAGAGACTACCTCATTATAGGCACTATTTGTTGAATGAATAGAGTCACCCTACGCAAATGGCTATCAGACCTTACTCATCTCTTTTGAGCAACAGCCCATATCCATTACAGACCACTAGCTGAGGGTACCAAACTGGGAGTGAAATGGATTGTTATTAGGCTGCTATTCTACCGAAGCTCACTCACAAAAAAGTTTCTGGAATAAAACATTCTTTCAGGTGTATAAAACTAAAGGTGAAGCCTCACGTTTAGAATATACAATTACTTGTGTTTGCCTTGGTTTTTTCCCTTGAAAATCCTGAAGACTAGTTTTTATGTGGTTCTTCCGAAAGGCTCCTAAACCTCTGGTCACAGATTAGTACTGACAGTAGGACGAAAGCAGGGCATATAGGAAAATCCATAAAATCATTTGCAGAGAGACTGCGAAATATATCACACAATAATTGATTAACCTAGACTGTTACCACTTTTGGGAAGTTTCACTTAGAATTCATGAGAACCCCTACCCAGTTCCAATGCAAGATCTCCTTCAGAACTTGGGCACTAGGGAGTTTGATTCAAAAACTGATCAAGGACAGATGACTCACAGAGAATGGAGTCATAAAACCATAAACAAATGGGAAGATTTCTTAATTCTCATACTGAGAAGCTGTAATGATCTCAAGTGAAAAGAAACATAATTGTAGGCACTCAGATGTCTTAGTGACTAAACCATAAGAATGACAATGGAATTTGTATAGTATAATCTTATTTATTAACAGAGATTAGCGTATCATTCTCAGTAAGTAGAATTTAGAGATAAATATGGAGTACAGAGGTTTACTTTTGCAAAACTACACAACTTCTTAGTGATAAAGTTGAGGCTGCAACTTAAATCTCCTCTAAACTCCATGTTTGCCTCCATTTTTGTGTGAAAGTGGTCGCTGGAACAGATCACTGTGGTCTATTGTGTTCTTCTCCAGCTTCAACTCACACTACTGTCTTGCACTTTGTTTTGTACATACTGGATCTATCCTCTTAACTTTTGTTTTTGATAAACTTACCTTAGAACAGCACTTTTAGATTTACAGAAAAATTGCAAAGAAAGAGTTCCCATATAGCCTACACTCAATTGCCCTATTATTAACATCTTACATTAGTATGGTTCATTTGGTACAATTAATGAATCAATACTGATTGATTAATGAATCAATACTGATCAGTCAACCGAAGTCTATACTTTGTTTAAATTTCCTTAGCTTTCACATAATGTCCTTTTCTGTTTCAGGATCCCATCCAGGATATCACATTACATTCAGTCATGTCTCCTTAGGCTGTGAGTTTCTCACTTTCCTTGTTTTGATGACCTTGACAGTTTTGAGGAATACTGGTCAGGTATTTAGCAGAATGTCCTGCACTAGGGATTTAGCTGATATTCTTCTCATTTAGACTGGATTTATGAATTTGGGGGAGGAAGATCACAGAGTTAAAGTGTCATTTTCATTGTATGATATCCAGAGTACATAGTATCAACACGACGTAACTTTTGATGTTGACCCGGATCACCTGGCTAAGGTAGTATTTGTCAGGTTTCTCCACTGTAAAGTTAATCTTTTTTTTTTTTTTTCTCTCGTTCCATACCAGACTCTTTGGAAGGAAGTCACTATGCACAGCCCATCCTTAAGGAGTGGGGAATTATGTTCCATCTCCTTGAGGATGGAATAGCTACATAATGTGGAATTCTGCATGGGAAACTTTTCATTTATTTATTCAATCATTTATTTATATAAGCATGGACTCATGGATATTTATATTTGGGGTTATAATCTATAATCCAACACTAGTTTATTTTGTTGCTCAAATTGTTCCAACTTTGGCTACTAGAAGCTACTCGAGTCTTTTTCTTTGCTTCCCTTGGTCTTGAATGTTCCTTTACCTCTTTTCAGGATTCAGCTGAGATGAAAAATATTCCTAAGTCCCCTATCCTGATCCTAATCTCCCACCACTCTAGATTATATATTTTTCCGGTACATCTAAAATTTATGTCTACTATGGTACTTACATATTTATACTTATGTGTCTCTCCCACTGGACAATAAACTTTTTGAGGGTAGTGATTACGTCTTATTTATTTTATATGCTTAGTATATAGTACATAGTGCCTCACCTACACAAAGCAGGAGCTCAACAAATATTTCTAGAATGATCACTATGATTTTCTCTTTAGTCCAAGAATCCAGGAGTGCCTAACATCTTAACCAGAAGCCACAAAGGAGTTGGTTACTAACTGCTCTGGTAGGAATTACAAGGTGCTACTATTGTAAGTATTAATGTCAGTCATGAAACACATGTAATACGATAGGCTCAGGATCTAAATTAACACTTCTGCACGTCTCATTTCTAAGCAAGCAGACTTTTCCTGAATATTAATCCCAGTTACATGGGCATAATTACATTAAGGGCAATGACAAATTACCTTTATATTTAGAACCAAGGGTAGGCAGCTTCTAGTTTTGCTTAGCTTAGAGAAGTGGTGTCCTCAAAACAGCACACAGGAATTTGGGTCATGAGGTTCCCAAGTGACTTGCTGCTGGTTGAGGACTGCATAACCACTGAAGAAATAAATTTGCTGAGTTGCATTCTTTGTTGTCAATACATATTATGAGAAGATGACTTTAAAAATCAATCAAGAATCTTCCAAGATATAGGAGTTAAGACGAATTCTAATAAGCTGAAACAGGTTTTGAGGTTGGATCATGCTAGTCCAAGCCACCATTAACTCTTGACTGATCACCTTCCTAACTGCACTCTTGCCCTCATCTATCCATTTACCATAAATGAGATTGTGTCATTCCATTTAACACTTCCACTTAACTGCTTTTATAACAAAATTCAAATTTTCAAGCATGCCCTAGAAGTTTCCACATATCTTTTGGGCTCCTTCACCTCTTCAAACTCATCCCACACTCATCTCTTCCTTGACTAGTAATGGTCCAGCCATGCTCATCTTTCTGAGGTCGTGGCATGGTCCCATAAAATTTTTGATGTCTAGTACCTCAATCTTCTTACAAGAACTTTTCAAAGTTTTTCAGTCCTTAATGTTTCTTATGCATGAGTTCTGTACCTAAGAACAAAGGCAACTTTGTCTAAGAAACTCCTACAAATACACTGAAATAAAGATTAGAACATAAAAACCCATATTCTTCATGAGTTAGAAGCTTTTTTGGTGTTAAAATGTGTATTATCTTTAAGCTTTAGTTAACTAATATGTTATTTTTCTAAGAAACAGTAATATTTGTTTGATTTTGACATCCTGCAAAGACTAACTCAAATTTTAAAATGGTTTCTATTTACAAGGAAAAGAGTTAAACACAAATTTAAATAAAACAACACTGCCTTCTTAAAATAATAAGTTATTAAAAAATTGAGTCCCTTTGATAACTAAAGGTACCTTACTGCAACCTTCCAAATGTATGAAAATTAACATAACCATACAATGCTGACAACTTGAAATAAAACAAAGAGACCAAACAGAAACCATAATAATCTGCTTCTATTTAAACACATTCAAAGAGGCATTAACTCTCTGCTTCTATTTTGATGACTTTCTGGGCATATCTGCCTAAGTAAAGTTCTTTAAGTGAAGAATCTACATGTGAATATTCTTTCTATATTTTTGTAAAAGGACATTCATTAATCTCAGAAAAAAGCCCAACTGACATGTTCTGGTTGATGACAAGTGTAACTTTTGAATGATAGTGACTTTTTCTCTCAGAATTGAGTCCAAAAGTTATCAGGTTCTTAACTCCCAGAAGTTAGTTAAGATATAATTGTCTTGAAGCTCTAAAAACTGAAAAATTTCACTTAAGTTTGAGGCTTACTCATTTGGCAGTAAAAACTGACCTGAACTACTGCAAGACTATTTTTAGTCTGTATTAATCTCATATAACGTGAACATTTATACATTTTGCTGCAGAAATATTAATGTGTTTGAAAACAGTATTGCTCCAGACTCTGTTGGAGGGTGTTATATGAAACATAGTGTATGTACCCTATTACTTTCCTAAAAGTCAGAAAGTTCTAAATTCCAAAACGCATTTGGCCCAAGGGCTTCAGATAATGAAATGTGGACCTGCAGTAGGTTTCAATAATTTTAAATAGAGGGACACATGGGATATTCTGATCACCCTTATTATCCATATACTTATCACACCAAGCTTTTCCAAGTGTCTATTTTTATAAAATACATGTGGCGTATAATTCTGTTTATATCTTTTTCTAAAAAGTGTTCAGACTTAAAGTAGCTCAAACAGAAAGCTTCACATTACTTTTGCTTGACCTGCTACTCTTAAGTTCTTTCCTTTTACAAATTGAAAACAATGTGTGAAACTAACTAGACAGTCTAAGAGATTATATGGCTTGGAAATTTGGATAATAGGGCTTCAATTTCTTTTCCTCTAAGTGAGAGCCTGGCAAACCATGGTCTGTGGGCCTCCACCTATTTCATAAACAGCTTATGCCCATTTGTTTATATATGGTCCGTCTGTGGCCGCTTTTCTGCCACAATGGCAGAGTTGTGTAGTTGTGGCAGAGACCATATGACCTGCAAAGCCTAAAATATTTACTATCTGGCCCTTTATGGAAAAAGTTTGCTGACCTTTGCTCAAAGTTGATCACCCCATGATGGTACTAATACCTATGACTATCTGATAGCCATGATTTTATAAAATAAGTTGGTTTGTGTACATTTAGGGTTTATTTAGGGCCTTATGGGTAACATTTCAAAGGAAAAGACAGAGATAGCTGTCACAGACTGATATTCCCTTTCTGTTTGAATGTGGTCTCAACAGGTCAAAATGTTAGACCCTTGGCCAGATCCAGAGGGACTGAGGAATCTGGTACTTGCTGATAATATAAATCTGGTCAGAGAATGAAGAGAGAACTTCATAAAGTAATTAATCTTTCTACCTACTGTAAACATTAAATTCACAGAAAGAATCCATATACTTTATGTTGATATGCATAATTCCAAAGAGGTGGGGAAATATGGACCTTAAAAATTATTCATCAGTATATTATACTATAGTTCATGTGTGCTACTTCTTGAAAAGATAAAATTATCTCTTGCCACACTGGACAGAAAGTTTCCCAGCTCAGCTGTGGCTCAATAAACTTTTATTATTTTTTGTTATTTATTTTTATTCAAAAGAATTTGTTTCCCTATCACAAAAATTAGATAACCATACCACCAACAGCAGCAAAGTCCATAGAGTTACATGGATGGTGGAGAGTTCACTGGGTACTCCCAATGTCCCAAAGGTCATAAAGGAGGGAAAAAAAGGAAAAGAAAAAAAAATACTCAAAACAAATCCAAAACCCATGATGACTTTGGGGAGAGACATCACACGACAGTTTCTGTCTTCTCTTATTGTCAGCTGCAGATGTATTTCAGCCGGATCAAGTACAATTCAACTTGAGTAAACCCTTCATACCAACTCTAGCACCTAATAGGGAGAAAGAAGAATCAGTATAATAAAATAGTTTTAAAATATAGGAAGAGTTTAATCAGTCTTTATTATATTGTAAATGGAGAACCAAATCAAGTAGACTTTTCCCAACTGCTTTGGCTAAAATCAAAGAATTTGAAGGGATCAGACATGAATCCATTCTTACTTTCAATTCAGTAGCTGCATGAACTCTTTCAGATTAGTTATCTCCACAGTCAACAAAGGAGCCTTCAAGATAAACTACATAAAACACAGATAAATGACCTGACTGATCCATAGCATGAATATAACATTTTGGAATATTATGTTGGTATCTTTCCACATTCATAAGAAAAAGTTTAAGTACTGCTGTTTAGAATTTTAATCCACTTATTTCTTGCACTGATAAACATTTTATAGTGATCAAGGTATACAGGACCTAAAATCTTGTCTTTTCCTATTGCTTAATTTATTTTCTAGTCAAGCATCTGGATGTTGAGGTATTTTGTTAGCTATTAGACTTAGAGTAGTACCTTATCATACAAAAAAGTTGTGCTAAAACTAAAAATAAGAAGAATTATACTTCAATAAAGATGTATAAAAAATAAATAAAATAAAGAAGAAGCAATGATCAGTGATAAAAGGAGTAGAAGAAATGGCTGAGAAAGGACATCGAACATGCGGACAATTATGAGCACTGTCAAAAAGGATTATGTTAGATGGAGACTGTAATTCTAGGTGGCAAAGAATTAAAGGAGCAACTTATCTTCTGCCGTGCTAAGGCCTGACTTATATCTGTGCTTTCATAATGCTTTTTGTCTTTACATTTGCCAAGCAGGCTACTTTACATAAGAGGTCAATGCTATTGAACAAAAATCTTAGATTTGTCGCTGAGACCCTATAAGTATGTATGTAGCTTTGAGCTTTCTGTAGAAACATTAGCAATCCCAATTGCCTCAAAGGCCAAACTTGTTGAAGAATACAGTACAGCTTTTTCAATACATGTCTTGCCATGAGAATAAAGAAAAACTGAGAGACTATAGAGAGCCACTTAAAACAGAGATTCCAAGACCTTCTACCATCTTGCTTGAGGCTTCCAGAACACAGCCTTGGCTCTCTAATGAGGCTTTCCAAATAGAGAAACTGGCTGCATAAAAAGAAGTATACCATGTAAATTAATTTGACTAGCTAACAGTGCAGTTCTGCTTTGAGTTTGCTCATTTCATCTCTGTAGGACAATGTGTGAGGCTTGGATTTGCTCTCTTGGTTGCTGGGTCATTCTCCGTTCAGGATGAGTGGAAGGAAGCCATGGCAAAATTAATGCTAACTGGCAGGAAAATAGATACATATTATTTTTAAAAATGCATCCTGACACTTCTGTATCAGCAGAGAATATGTGGAAAGAACTGGTACCCACAGAATAAGTGCTAATCAAACCCAGGTACTAAAAACCTCCTCCAAAATGGTGTTTTGTTTAAAAGCTCACTGCTTAGCTCAGGATTTATTTATCCAATGTATTGTGCCCAAGTGCTGAATATCCAATGGTATAACTAGATAAAATTTTTATTTCCTTGAACTCCTAACTACGAAGAAAAGTATGTGGAAAACTATATATGAATTTGGGAATGAGACTGTGAGCAGAGACATGAAAGTTTTCAGATTACACCAATGGCATGATCACATGATCAATCAATTTTCAACGGAACACTAGAATACCTTTTCTTTCCCTAGCAACTGAGCAAAAATCTCCTTGTCATGGAAGAGAAGGAAGAGAAACGCGAGGAAGAGAAGAGTAAAATCAGAGTAAGACATTTTAAAACCTGGTGAACGTCTAAGCATCTGATGCTGTATCTTGGATCTTGTTCCCTGAACACCCTGTGGGGCAGCTGCACTGGCGTGACAGAAGCTCAGCAGTGCTCGCCCCACTGTGAATGCTTAACAGTCTTCATCTGTTTTTCATCCTGACCGCCTTTCAATCTCTTCAGCATTCGTATAACCTCTAACAAGTACTATCATCTTCCCCATAGTTGCAAGCTACCTATTCTTTTCCCCTTCAATCAAAGCCATTTCCAAGCAGACAGAGACCCATGATTTGGCATGCTCTCTAAGGCTTAGTACAACTCTACATTTCCATGTTATAGTTATAGTCTGTTATAGCCTAAAAATGGAGATGTATAAAATAGCTTACCTTAATTGTACCCTGACTGTTAGCAGCAATCAGCACATTGGACTCCTAGAAAAGAACAAGAACTTTTAGAGTATAGAGAAGGATTTCCTGGAGGGCAGTCCAGGAGAATAATTTAATCTTCATCCTTCTTTCTTCACTTCACCCTAAGACGCCAATACAATCTAAACTGGAAAACCAACTTTAACATGTTTTTAACTACGAATTATAAATACAAAATCCAATATTTTGAGGATTAAGTTTTAATAAAAACAATTAAGTTGGAAGCAGAGTAGGAAACTTTTAAATGTAAAGAAAAATAAAAGAGAAACAGATTGCCACTAGGAGGAAAGCCAAGAGAAACAAAGACTGAAATAAAAATAAGAATAACTTGAGAAAAACAAAGTACACAATCCTTTCCACAGAAAACTCCCCCTTCATTCACTTTCTCCCATAAGACACCAGTAATTGGCATAAATCTCTATTGCTAGCTATTTGGTATTAGAAAAACAAAATAAAACAGAATGTGAATATTCATCTGGGAGAAAGAAGGCTATCTTTCTTTTTAATTATTCTATCACTCACTATATGCATTTTTAACAACCTTGGTGATTACCTGAAATAGAATGCATGTGGTAACGTATTTTTAAAAATATTCTAAGCCTTAAGAAAAAACTATCTCTGGAAGGTAGAAAGGGTAGAAAAAGAAATAGACAAGACTGAGTTTACCAGAGAGAATCTCATTGAGTAGGAAGAGCTAGGACATGCCTTCCATTGGAAACAGAGTCTAATAGGCTCTGAGCTTGGGAGTATAGACAAGTCTTTTCGCTTTTAAGAGCAGGCGGCCAGAAGGAGGTAAACAGACTCAAAACTGCCATAGAGGCCATATGGCTGATGGGAAGACCAAGCCCAAATAATAGCTTTCAAAAACAGAGAAAGTGGTCAAACTTCACTGAAGGATAGGATCTGTCTGAATACCCTACAGGTTTCATCAGAAAGTGATGAAGAGAAGACAGAACACTCTTGATCTGTATTCTGGGAAAGTTATTTCAGCCAACTTGAGTTAAACCTTAGTTTCTTTGATACAAGGCATCTGTGCTCTACAAACTTCTACATTCCTATCTTTTAACTTTCTCTTTGATTCCTAGTAGAGTTACTTTTGAAAAATGTTCACCTTGTTGCTACTGGTGAAGAGGAAATAAATAATTTCTTCTACTAACCCCCAAATTTGGGGGATCAAAATATTCCTTGAATGCAGTCAGTGGTGATAGCATCAATGGTCAGTTGTATCAAGAAGGAATAAAGACATACGTTTCTTCTGGAGGTGGGCATGGGAATTGCTGATGATGGAGTTTGGAACACACAACCCTCAAATATGGTACCGTGGCATATTGAATATTTCAAGCCAAAGGAGTTTGAGAAAATGGCAGAAGCAGGAAGGTCACTCTGACCTCCCATATCCCTCACCCTTTTCCCCTAAAACAGGTCATAAAACCCTCATGTGGGAGGTGCCCTCCCTATAATCAGAGTAAAGGAGCATCCTTATCTCCAACGACAAAGGAATGCTACAAAGAATCCAAATAAACAGGCCTTGCCAAGTTTCCCCGCGGCTTACTACTCCTGAGTGCAATTACCTCACACCCCTGAACCTATCACATTGCTACATGACTACCCACTCTTCACAAACACAGCAGAAAATACACAGGTCTATATCCTTGGGTCTTCTTTTCATGACATAAATTTGTAATTCTTAGTGGAAGAATGTGTGAAAAATGTGATATATTATCATACAGTATGAAAGAGTATGCTCAATACATATTAAAAAAAATCTAGTTAGATCACCACATAAGAGGGGTTTGAAGTCTGTACAATTACTACACTAAACCCAAGAAGGAAGACATCTGATGACTACCCAACATAAATAAACGACGTCTTTTTATAACCCAAGGACTATTATGGCATTAAGAGGTGGCCATATTAGGTGCTACCAGAGTTAACTCTAAACACCTTTTCCTGTGGAGACAGATAAATATCTCATTTACAAATAAGCCAATGCAGAAAGTGATTGCCCAGTTGGAATCGCCTTTTAGGACCAACATATAGGTGACACAGTGTCCAAGGAAATTTTAGAAACACTCAAAACTATTCAAATTAACAAACAATGAAAGAAAAATAATAGCTTCACTTCTCAGTATGCCCCTCCCTCCAAAGACCATGAACTTATTAAAAAGGGATTTAGGATTAAACTGTCTTTCAGATAGTTAGATATCAGCTTAAGATAAATGAATTTTTACATGCAACAGAAAAACAAAACCAGGTATTTTACTTTAGCATAGAGGTACAGAAGTGATATGTACAAGGTTATCACTGTAGGTTTTGAGTAATTCTTGTTTGCATTTTGCATGACTAGTAATTCTTAGCTGTAGCTGTACCCTGCCAGAGCCCTAATGTAAGTTCTGGTTGAATAGGTTGCTTTTACTTGCGAAATAAAATTAAAATGCCAGCCAGTAATTCTCATTATTTTCTCCCTCTTTCTTGGAAACAGGCAGTTTTGCTGCAAAGCCCTCCTCAAGGTTAAGATAATAATGCAACTACTATTTTCTTCTTAAGATAAAGAGATTAAGAAAAGACAATGGAAAAATTAGCAGCAAGTTTTTTATAAAAGCAGAAGACACATACATAAACATATACCAACTTGCTTATAAAGTCAGAGATATATGTCCACTTATACTAAAACAAAACTAGCATCCACTGGAACAGTTTCCTCTTTGCCAGCTTGCCTACAAAAGTGCCATTATAGCTACTACATTAAAATCCTGAGCAAGTTGAGAATTAACAATTATTCACTTAGTTTGCAATTGGAGGATTTATTCCTAGAGATAATTGATTTTAAATGTGAAGCAATTTCACTAGATATATGAATATGTAATTAAAAACACTTCTATTTCTGGCTGTGATAGAATAAATGGAATGGATTTGCTCTCCTACTGTAAGCAACTAGAAAACTGAACAAAATACATAAGACACGACTGGACAACAGGCAGTACTGGACTGTGATCACTACAAGAGGAGCAACACAACAGGTCAGTCCTATAATCCCCCTGGCTTTCTGCTTGGAGGCAGTTTCTGGAACACATAGCAAGGGAAGGGGAATCCAAATAGAGCACAGAGGAATCTGAGCAGACCATAGCAGACTAAGTTGAGGAGACAGAGGTATAAGCACAGAGTATCTGTAGGGCAGCTGGAATTTGTAGGGCAAAGTACCACAGAAGAGAAAGCTACTTAAAAGTAGAGTTCCAGGAATCTGTACTGGGGTCCCCTTGATTGTACATCAGAATAAACAACTGTGTGTTCATAGGGTGAAACTACACAAGACCAGGCAAATAACAATGAATAGGGAAAGTACAACTACTGAGAACCTACAACATTATCAAATGCCAGAGTTCACACAGGGTTAGGAGATGTTTGAGTTCTGACCAACCAGAGTGAAGAGAACATTCAGTGCCCTCAATGAACATTCAGGGCATTTAGCAGAGTCCCCAGAAGGGTCATGCCTTATCAGTAGGGCTAAACTAGCCTTAAGGCAAATGTTTCTCTAGACCAGGGATCAGCAAACTGATCCTGTGGACCAAATCCAGCCCACTGCCTGTATTTTGTATTTCAGTTTTAGTAGAACCCAGCCATGGTCATTAGTTTACATTTGGCCCTCTGGTTCCACATCTGCAGATTTAGCCAACGGTGGATCAAAAATATTTTGAAAAAAAAAAATCTAGACAGTTCCAAAATGCAAGACTTGAATTTGCTATTTGCTGGCAACTATTTACATTTCATTTACAACTATTTACATAGCATTTACGTTCTATTAGGTATTATAAATAATTCAGAGATGACTTAAAGTATACAGGAGGATGTGCTAGATTATATGTAAATACTATGCCATTTTATATAAAAGACTTGACCATCCACAGATTTTGATATCTGTCAGGGGTCCTTAAACCAATTCCTGTGCATACCAAGGACTGAGGGTATATATTGTCTATAGCTGCTCTTGCACTACAGTAGCAGAACTGAGGAACTGCAACAAAGACCATATGGCCTGCAAAGTGTAAAATATTTGCAATATTTAATTGCAAGGACTAAAATATTAGTCCTTTAAGAAAAAGTTTTGCTAATTGCTACTTTAGAGTCATCCTAATAAAGAGTGTCAAAAGAATCAAGTTTATCTCCAAAAACTTAACTTTCTGTCAAAACAAACTTCAATACTCTTAAAAAAATTCAACAAAATCTAGACATTCAACAATAAAGCATTCACAATGTGTAGCATTCAAGCGGCAACAAGCATGACCTATAACGAGGAAAAATTCAATGAACAGAAACAGATCTAGAAACGACAAAGACTATAAAAGTAGCAAATGAGGACTTTTAAAGCAAGTATAATTATATTCCAATATTTAAAAGGAAACAATGAACTTAATGAGAAGAGAAATGGAAGACAGAAGTATAAAAACCAAATGGAATTTCTCCACCTGAAAAGTACAGTATCTGAAATGAAAAATTAATTGGGTGGGCATAACAATAGTTAAAACAGTGAAGAATAAAACACCAATAAATGTGACAACACAGAAAAAACAAAATCCCAACTGAAGCAGAGGGAAAAAAGGCTGGGAAGAAAGAAAGAAAAAAAAGATTAGTATTTGAGTGAACAGTAGGACAATATACAATCTGGTAAATGTGTAATTGGAATCCCAAACAAAGAAGAAGGGGCAGAAAAGGTATATGAAGATATAAGACTAAAAATTTTCCAAATTTGAAAACTGTAAACCCACAATCTAAGAAGCTCAATATTCCAGTGGGAAAAAAGCACAGCATCACGTTAAGACATCACATCATAAACTACTACAAATGAGTGAAAAAGAGAAAATCTTGAAAACAGCCAGAGAAAAAAAGGACACATTATGTAGGGAGATTAGAAGGGGGAGCTCCCACATCCTATGATGATGATAGCAGAGCCCAGCAGGAAAAAGAAAGACTCCCTTTTTTGCCTGGCAAGAGCTCAGCCAATGAGAGACCGTCACAACTCAGCTAAGAAAAAGTCATGGACTCTTTGTTTACTATAGCTCCCCCAACTTCCTCTACCCTTCTATAAAAGAGTTCTCTTCTCCGTTTTTGCTGGGAACTTGCATGTGCCTTGCCATGACTGTAGACCCTGAATTGCAATTCTGTGATCCTGCATAAACCCACTTTTGCTGGAGAAATAACTGACGGTCTATTTGTTTCAGGTCAACATTTCAGTGGCCCATATGGGGATCCAGACAAGACCCCCGCAACAACTCCAAGGCTGGTGAGCAAATAGGTACAGTACCCACACTGAACCCATTGTCACTAACTGCTTTTCTTGCAGACCTTGGGGTTTGAGGGTAAGTTTTTCTCTTGGATTTGAGCTTGCACCCTCTTTGTGGTTTTGAAGCTCACAAGATTTTATTCAGGATATATTGTAAGGCTTTGTCCTTTCTGCTTAAGTGCCTGTTCTGTAGGTAAGTACTCATTTGGCACTTTGGGCTGATTATTGAAATCATGCTGTCCTGGCAAAAACTGCGAGCCTTCAGTCTGTTCCTTTTGGAACAGGGGGTGTTTCATTGGAACTGTGCCAGTTAAGCCTTTGGCCTGACTCCTTCAGGATTGGGCTGCTCTAGTGGAACTGTGCTATTAAGCTTTCAGCCTGCCTCCTTCAGAATTAGGCTGTTTCATTAGAGCTGTGCAGTCTTCAGCCTGGCTCCTTCTGTACCAGACTGCTCCCTTAGGACTGGCTGGTATCATGTCTGCAGGCTGTTTGAGCTATTTGAGCTGTTTGAAAATTATTCTTTTATTCTAGAGAAAAACTTGGATCCCAGTTACCTAAATATTTTGAGGGTGTCCCCTGCCCTGAGGGGACTCTGGCCAATTTTATATTTAAAAACCAAGGTCCTTCTTCAAGCATTTTTTTTTTTTTTTTTGTGGTATGCGGGCCTCTCATTGCTGCGGCCTCTCCCGTTGCGGAGCACAGGCTCCGGATGCGCAGGCCTAGCGGCCATGGCCCACGGGCCCAGCCACTCCGCGGCAATGTGGGATCCTCCCGAACCAGGGCATGAACCCATGTCCCCTGCATCGGCAGGCGGACTCTCAACCACTGCGCCACCAGGGAAGCCCTTCATGCACATTTTTAACTAAATGGACCAACCTAACCAAAGACAATTTAGAACATCAATGGCCATTATAGGGAACTTTTGAAATCCCTAAATTTACTTTTATAAAAACCAAATGAGGGACTTCCCTGGTGGCACAGTGGTTAAGAATCTGCCTGCCAATGCAGGCAACACAGGTTTGAGCCCTGCTCTGGGAAGATCCCACATGCTGCAGAGCAACTAAGCCCATGCACCACAACTACTGAGTCTGTGCTCTAAAGCCCACGAGCCACAACTACTGAGCCCGTGTGCCACAACTACTAAGCCTGCGCTCTACAGCCCGTGAGCCACAACTACTGAGCCCACGTGCCACAACTACTATGACTGCGCTCTAGAGCCCGTGAGGCACAACTGCTGAAGCCCGCGCACCTAGAGCCGGTGCTCCTCAACAAGAGAAGCCCACGCACCACAACATAGAGTAGCTCCTGCTCACTGCAACCAGAGAAAGCCCACGTACAGCAACGAAGACCCAACACAGTCATAACTAACTAACTAACTAACTAAATAAATATATTTATTTATTTAAAAAACCCCAAAAAACAAATGACTCTGACATCTTTTATTTGTTCCATTTCTGATGGTACTAGAGCTGACCCTGGAAACACTGATCATCTATCACTACTGAATCAGCTAACACCCTCCTTATGGGCAAAATCTCTAACTAATATTGGCAAAATTCACAGCGCACCTCCCATCAAGATTCAAACAGATTCCTCAAAACCTCTCCTCCAAATTAACCAATATCTTTTAAGTAAAGAAGCTCTTCAAGGCATAAAATCCCTGATAGATTACAAGGCTCAAGGTCTCATTATCCCTTGTACTAGTTTCTGTAATACTCCCATTTTACTGGTGAGAAAACCTAAGGGCAGAGGGTGGGGTTTTGTCTAGGACTTTTGAGTGATAAACAATGTTGTTATCCCTCCATGCTCTGTTGTTCCTAACTCTCGTATGTTACTAACATCCATTCCCACTGGAAGCAAATTCTTTACTGTAACAGATTTATATAATGCATTCTTTAGTATTCCAGTTGAAGCTAGCCAATACCATTTTGCCTTTACTTGTGAAGAAAAACAACTCACCTGGGCAGTAATGCTTGCTCAAGGTTTTACTGAATGTCCTTACTTCTCACAAATCCTGGAGGCTGATCTGCATGATATAAAGTTCCCTAGAGGTTCTACTTTGTTGCAATATATGGATGATTTGCTTCTTTACTCTTCTTCTCAAGCCTCCTCACAAGATAGCATCCACTTGCAAAAGCTTTTAGCATAAAAGGGACATAAGGCTGCCAAGGAAAAATTGCAGTTTGCCCAGGTGAAGACTCAATATTTAGGGTATCTAATATTAGAACAAGGGCTACACCTAGATCCAGAAGGTTTCACGGTGTCCTAAGTTTATCAAAACCCCAAACTCAGTCTAGTTGGTTACTGCCAAAGCTGGATTTCAAATTTCTCTCTTATGGCCAAACTTCTATATGTTTTACTTGACAACAGCAACAACCCTGAACCAATTTTATGGGAAAAACTGGATGACATAGCCTTTAAGGCCTTAAAGGAGAGTTTGATGAACCTACCTACCCTTGGGCATCCCAATTACCAGATTCCCTTTTTCCTTTTTGTTTGTGAAAAGGAAGGAAATGGGGCTTCCCTGGTGGCACAGTGGTTAAGAATCCACCTGCCAATGCAGGGGACATGGGTTCGAGCCCTGGTCCGGGAAGATTCCCACATGCCGCGGAACAACTAAGCCCGTGCGCCACAACTACTGAGCCTGTGCTCTAGAGACTCCGAGTCACAACTACTGAGCCTGAGTGCCACAACTACTGAAGTCTGCACGCCAAGAGCCCGTGCTCCACAGCAAGAGAAGCCACCGCAATGAGAAGCCCGCGCAAAGAAGCCGCGCATTCTTTTTGTTGCAACGAAGAGCAGCCCCACTCGCTGCAACTAAAGAAAGCCTGCACGCAGCAACGAAGACCCAACGTAGCCAAAAATAAATAAAATAATTTAAAAAAAAAAAAAAGGAAATGTCCTTGGGGTATTCACCCCATAACACAGGGACCACCACCAACCCAGAGGGTATTATAGGCAGCAACTGGACCCTGTGGAATGGGGATAACTTCTTTGCCTTATAGCCATTACGGCCACCAAAAAAATCATTGTGGGATCCCGTTTAATGAGGTATGCTGTCTTTAAAGGAACCAAGAGCAGTGAAACCCCTGTCATGGTCCAAAGGGACATTTCTACAAATGATAACTTAGAAAAACTGGCTAGAGAAGCCCAACAATTGACCTCAGAAAAGGAAAAATAAGATTGGAAATTAAAGTTATTAGTTTAATAAAAAGAGAAACCTCTGGTTTGGACCAGGTAACAATCCAGTCCTATTGGAGACTCTAAAATTCCCACTCCAGACCACTGTACATGCATTAAACTATTGGTTTATTGATAAAATAATAGCATTCATTAATCAATATTGGTGGGGAAAACATTAAAAAGGCTGCAAAAAGTGCCTAACTCACTTGTCCCACTTGTCTAAAATACAACACAGGGTAGCCTGTTCATACTGCTCCCACACATTTCAGACTACCTAATGGACCATTCAAGGTCTGGCAAGTGGATTTCATACAACTTTCTTTGTCTTGTGGAAATAAATATATTTTAGTCATGGTCTGTATTTTTTCACACTGGACTGAAGCCTTTTCTTACAGACAGGCTACTGCCTCTTTTGTGGCTAAAGTGCTCTTGGAAAAGATTATCCCTACCTGGGGAACTCCTCTTGAACTTCATAATGATCAAGGAGCCCATTATACTGGTTAGGTATTTCAACAAGTCTGCACTGCTTGGCTGGTTTGACAACACTTTCACTGCACTTACCACTGTTAATCCTCTGGTTTAGTCGAATGCACTAATGGCATTACTAAGACTAAACTGGAAAAATTCATAAAGGCCCTCCAAATTCCTTAGCCAAAAGCACTGTCATTGGTCTTTCTAAATCTTAGATCCACTCCCTTTTGGAACTCAAAAACTCTCACCCTTTGAGATAGTCATAGGATGCTCAATGCCCTTGGCTCCTGCTTCTTTACCCAAAACTGATAAAAGGAAAGATACTCAATTGTTTCTATTAAAACTAACCATGTTTTAGTACAGCAGTCTTTTCACAATGTGCTCCCAGAAGATGAAGGCCTTAAGCATCACACTTTGCAACACAGAGATTTCATCTATTGGAAAAGATACCTCCCAGAAAGACGCTCTTCAACCTTGCTGGAAAGTCCCCTATCAGGTACTACTAAACAACCCTTGTGCTGCCAAACCCCAGGGAATAGACTCTTGATTCACGTGACACAACAACAAAAAAAGTACCAAACCCTAACTGGACCTGTATATCATCTGGTGACCTGAAAGTAAAGATTTCCCAGAACTGAAGCAGATGATATCTGATGAAACAGCTTTCCCAAGATATCTGGACCAGGCCTGTTGGAAATTTGCCTGCACAACCTTTGATGATGACATAAAACTTCAGATGATCTCCAATGTCTATGATCTTGATAGCATATGGTCTTTTCTTTTCTTTTTTTATTTTTTTTTTGGTGGTACACGGGCCTCTCACTGCTGTGGCCTCTCCCGTTGCGGAGCACAGGCTCCGGACGCGCAGGCTCGGCGGCCATAGTTCACGGGCCCAGCCGCTCCGCAGCATCTGGGATCTTCCCGGAAAGGGGCACGAACCCGTGTCCCCTGCATCGGCAGGCGGACTCTCAACCACTGCGCCACCAGGGAAGCCCTGGTCTTTCCTTTTTTTTCATTAAATTATTATATAATTTAGACAGTAAGTATGGTCTATTTTTGCTTCTTTCCATTAGAATACATTTGATCACAATTTTTTCTTTATACAGCAGGTTCCGAATAGTCATCAGTTTTATACACACCAGTGTATACATGTCAATCCCAATCGCCCAATTCATCACCCCCTCAACCACAGCCCCCCCACGGCTTTCCCCCCTTGGTGTCCATACATTTGTTCTCTACATCTGTGTCTTAATTTCTGCCCGGAAAACCGGTTCATCTGTACCATTTTTCTAGGTTCCATATACATGCGTTAATATACGATATTTGTTTTTCTCGTTCTGACTTACTTCACTCTGTATGACAGTCTCTAGATCCATCCACGTCTCAACAAATGACCCAGTTTCGTTCCTTTTTATGGCTGAGTAATATTCCATTGCATATATGTACCACATCTTCTTTATCCATTCGTCTGTCGACGGGCATTTAGGTTGCTTCCATGACCTGGCTATTGTAAATAGTGCTGCAATGAACATTGGGGAGCATGTGTCTTTTTGAATTGTGGTTTTCTCTGGATATATGCCCAGTAGTGGGATTGCTAGATCATATGGTAATTCTATTCTTAGTTCCTTAAGGAAAATCCATACTGTTCTCCACAGTGGCTGTTATCAGTTTAGATTCCCACCAACAGTGAAAGATGGTTCCCTTTTCTCCACACCCTCTCCAGCACTTGTTGTTTGTAGCTTTTCTGATGAAGCCCATTCTAACTGGTGCGAAGTGATACCTCACTGTAGTTTTGATTTGCATTTCTATAATAATTAGTGATGTTCAGCAGCTTTTCATGTGCTTCTTGGCCATCTGTATGTTTTCTTTGGAAAAATGTCTATTTAGGTCTTCTGCCCATTTTTGGATTGGGTTGTTTGTTTTTTTAATATTGAGCTGCATGAGCTGTTTATATATTTTGGAGATTAATCCTTTGTCCATTGATTCATTTGCAAATATTTTCTCCGATTCTGAGGGTTGTCTTTTCATCTTGTTTATGGTTTCCTTTGCTGTGCAAAAGCTTTTAAGTTTCATTAGGTCCCATTTGTTTATTTTTGGTTTTATTTCCATTACTCTAGGAGGTGGATCAAAAAAGATCTTGCTGTGATTTATGTCAAAGAGTGTTCTTCCTATGTTTTCCTCTAAGAGTTTTATAGTGTCAGGTCTTACATTTAGTTCTCTAATCCATTTTGACTTTATTTTCGTGTATGGTGTTAGGGAGTGTTCTAATTTCATTCTTTTACAGTAGCTGTCCAGTTTTCCCAGCACCACTTATTGAAGAGACTGTCTTTTCTCCATTGTATATCCTTGCCTCCTTTGTCATAGATTAGCTGACCATAGGTGCGTACGTTTACCTCTGGGCTTTCTATCTTGTTCCATTGATCTATGTTTCTGTTTTTGTGCCAGTACCATATTGTCTTGATTACTGTAGCTTTGTAGTATAGTCTGAAGTCAGGGAGTCTGATTCCTCCAGCTCCGTTTTTTTCCCTCAAGACTGCTTTGGCTGTTTGGGGTCTTTTGTATCTCCATACAAATTTTAAGATTTTTTGTCCTAATTCATGTAAAAAATGCCACTGGTAATTTGACAGGGATTGCACTGAATCTGTAGATTGCTTTGGGTAGTATAGTCATTTTCACACTATTGATTCTTCCAATCCAAGGACGTGGTATATCTCTCCACCTGTTGGTATCATCTTTAATTTCTTTCATCAGTGTCTTATAGTTTTCTGCATACAGGTCTTTTGTCTCCCTAGGTAGGCTTATTCCTAGGTATTTTATTCTTTTTGTTGCAGTGGTAAATGGGAGTGTTTCCTTAATTTCTCTTTCAGATATTTCATCATTAGTGTATAGGAATGCAAGAGATTTCTGTGAATTAACTTTGTATCCTGCAACTTTACCAAATTCATTGATTAGCTCTACTAGTTTTCTGGTGGCATCTTTAGCATTCTAGGTGTAAGGTTATTTGAGATTTTTCTTGTTTCTTGAGGTAGGCTTGTATAGCTATAAACTTCCCTCTTAGAACTGCTTTTGCTGCATCTCATAGGTTTTGGATCATCGTGTTTTCATTGTCATTTGTCTCTAGGTATTTTTTGATTTCCTCTTGATTTCTTCAGTGATCTCTTGGTTATTTAGTAACGTAGGGTTTAGCCTCCATGTGTTTGTGTTTTTTCCCCTGTAACTGATTTCCAATCTTATAGAGTTGTGGTCAGAAAAGATGCTTGATATGATTTCAATTTTCTTAAATTTACTGAGGCTTGATTTGTGACCCAGGATGTGATCTATCCTGGAGAATGTTCTGTGCGCACTTGAGAAGAAAGTGTAATCTGCTGGTTTTGGATGAAATGTCCTATAAATATCAATTAAATCTATCTGGTCTATTGTGTCATTTAAAGCTTCTCTTTCCTTATTTATTTTCACTTTGGATGATCTGTCCATTGGTGTAAGTGGGGTCTTACTGTTGATTTCCTCTTTTACAGCTGTTAGCAGTTGCCTTATGTATTGAGGTGCTCCTATGTTGGGTGCATATATATTTATAATTGTTATATCTTTTTTTGGATTGATCCCTTAATCATTATGTAGTGTCCGTCCTTGTCTTTTGTAACATTCTTTTTTTTTAAAGTCTGTTTTATGTGATATGAGTATTGCTACTCCAGCTTTCTTCTGATTTCCATTTGCATGGAATATCTTTTTCCATCCCCTCGCTTTCAGTCTGTATGTGTCCCTAGGTCTGAAGTGGGTCTCTTGTAGACAGCATATATATGGGTCTTGTTTTTGTATCCATTCAGCAAGCCTGTGTCTTTTCACTGGAGCATTTAATCCATTCACGTTTAAGGTAATTATCGATATGTATGTTCCTCTGACTATTTTCTTAATTGTTTTGGGTTTGTTTTTATAGGTCCTTTTCTTCTCTTGTGTTTCGCACTTAGAGAAGTTCCTTTAGCATTTGTTGTGGAGCTGGTTTGGTGGTGCTGAATTCTCTTAGCTTTTGCTTGTCTGTAAAGCTTTTGATTTCTTCATCAAATCTGAATGAGATCCTTGCCCGGTAGAGTAATCTTGGTTATAGGTTCTTCCCTTTCATCACTTTAAGTATATCATGCCACTCCTTTCTGGCTTGTAGAGTTTCTGCTGAGAAATCAGCTGTTAACCTTATGGGAGTTCCCTTGTATGTTATTTGTCATTTTTCCCTTGCTACTTTCAATAATTTTTCTTTGTCTTTAATTTTTGCCAATTTGATTACTATGTGTCTCGGCATGTTTCTCCTTGGGTTTATCCTGTACGGCACTTGCTGCGCTTCCTGGACTTGGGTGGCTATTTCCTTTCCCATGTTAGTGAAGTTTTCGACTATAATCTCTTCAAATATTTTCTCGGGTACTTTCTCTCTCTCTTCTCCTTCTGGGACCCCTACAATGTGAATGTTGTTGCATTCAATGTTGTCCCAGAGGTCTCTTAGGCTGTCTTCATTTCTTTTCATTCTTTTTTCTTTATTCTGTTCTGTGGCAGTGAATTCCACTATTCTGTTTTCCAGGTCACTTATCCGTTCTTCTGCCTCAGTTATTCTGCTATTGATTCCTTCTATTGTAGTTTTCATTTCAGTTATTGTATTGTTCATCTCTGTTTGTTTGTTCTTTAATTCTTCTAGGTCTTTGTTAAACATTGCTTGTATCTTCTCTATCTTTGCCTCCATTCTTTTTCCGAGGTCCTGGATTATCTTCACTATCATTATTCTGAATTCTTTTTCTGGAAGGTTGCCCATCTCCACTTCAGTTAGTTGTTCTTCTGGGGTTTTATCTTGTTCTTTCATCTGGTACATAGCCCTCTGCCTTTTCATCTTGTCTATGTTTCTGTGAATGTGGTTTTTGTTCCACAGGCTGCAGGATTGTAGTCCTTCTTGCTTCTGCTGTCTGTCCTCTGGTGGATAAGGCTATCTAAGAGGCTTGTGCACGTTTCCTGATGGGAGCGACTGGTCAGCATATGGTCTTTACATAAAAAGTGCCTAAGAGGTCTCCCTCCTATCTCTCCTTGTTACTCAAATGTGACCTCAATAGATTTACAGTCTCTGCACTTTCCCTCTGTGTGAGACACTAAAACCAGGAAAAGTCTTTCCTGGTGTCGAGGGGAAAAAACTACTGAAACTGGAAAACCTCATTCATGTTCAGCAATGCTTTCACAGAAAGGTCTTGATCAAAAGGGGGAAATGTAAAAGACTTAAATAGAAACCTCAATTAAAATAGAGTTGGAAGACCAGAAGGGGCAGCTCTCACACCCTATGATGAGAGCAGAGCCCAAGAGGAAGAAGAAAGACTCTTTCTTCTTGCCTGCCAAGAGTTCAGCCAATGAGAGACAGTCACAACTCAGCCAATAAAAGGACAAAGACTCTTTGTTTACTATAGCCCTCACAACTTCCTTTTCCCCTCTATAAAAGAGTTCTCTCCATTTTGCTGGGGACTTGCACTTGACTCACCATAGCTGCAAACTCTGAATTGCAATTCTTTGATGATCCTGCATAAACCCATTTTTACTAGAGAAGTAACTGGCAATCTGTTTTAGGTCAACAATTACATACAGAGGAACAAGATCACAAATTTGTCATCAGAAGCAATGCAAGCCAATATGATATATCTTTTTAACATGATGAAAGAAAACACCTGTCAACCCAGAAATATTATTTAAAAGTAAAGATATTTTGAGACAAACTAAAGCTGAAATAGCAGCAGATATGCACTGTAAGAACTGTTAAAGGAAGTTCTTATAACACATGAAAACTCAGATTTAAACAAAATGATGAAGAGTGCTTGAAATGATCAATACGTGGGTAAATATAAAAGATGTTTGCTTATTTATTTTTTAGTTTTCTTAACAGATAATTGCATGTTTAAAGCATAAATAACAATGCATTATGTTATGTTATAATAAACAGAAGTAACATATAGGACAGCAAAAGTACACAGGATAGAAGGGGAAAATAGATGTATATTGGAAGGTTCTTCCATAATATAAAGTGGTATAATCTGATGACAGACTATGATAAGTTAAACATGAATATTATAAACCTTAGAGAATCCACTAGAAAAGTAAAAGAAACAGTACAGCTAATAAGCTATTAAAGGCGATAAAATGAATTATAAATACTCAATTAAAAAAAAGGAAATGAGGAATACGGGGACAAAGAACAGATAGGACAAACAGACAACAAATAGCAAGATGGCAGACAAATACCCAACAAGTAAGTGTAGATGGTCTAAATACTACAATTAAAAGGCAGAGATGATAAGACTTGATAAAAGAGCAAGAGCAACTCTACACTGTCTATAAGAAACACACTTTAAATTAAAAAAAAAAGATATTTTTAAAACGAGAAGAAGATACACCATGCAAACATTAATTGTAAGAAAGCTGTGATGGCTCTACTAATATCTGAAAGAGTAGACTTCTGACCTAAATAGACATTTCTCCAAAGAAGATATACAGACTGCCAACAAACACATGAAAGGATGCTCAACATCGCTAATCATTAGAGGAATGCAAATCAAAACTACAATGAGGTATCACCTCACAGCAGTCATAAGGGCCATCATCAAAAAATCTACAAACGATAATTGCTGGAGAGGGTGTGGAGAAAAGGGAACCCTCTGGCACTGTTGTTGGGAATGTAAATTGATACAGCCACTATGGACAACAGTATGGAGGTTCCTTAAAAAACTAAAATTAGAACTACCATACCACCCAGCAATCCCACTACTGGGCATATACCCAGAGAAAACCATAATTCAAAGAGTCATGTACCACAATGTTCACTGCAGCTCTATTTACAACTGCCAGGACATGGAAGCAACATAAGTGTCCATCGACAGATGAATGAATTAAGAAGATGTGGCACATATATACAATGGAATACTATTCAGCCATAAAAAGAAACGAAACTGAGTTATTTGTAGTGAGGTGGATGGACCTAGAGTCTGTCATACAGAGTGAAGTAAGTCAGAAAGAGAAAAACAAATACCATATGCTAACACATATATATGGAATCTAAAAAAAGGAAAAAATGGTTCTAGAGAACCTAGGGTCAGGACAGGAATAAAGATGCAGACATAGAGAATGGACTTGAGGACACAGAGAGGAGGAAGGGTAAGCTGGGACAAAGTGAGAGAGTGGCATGGACATATATACACTACCAAATGTAAAGGTAGCTAGCGGGAAGCAGCTGCATAGCGCAGGGAGATCAGCTCGGTGCTTTGTGACCACCTAGAAGGGTGGGATAGGGAGGATGGGAGGGAGACACAAGAGGGGAGAGATATGGGGATATATGTATATGTATAGCTGATTCACTTTGTTATAAAGCAGAAACTAACACACCACTGTAAAGCAATTATACGCCAATAAAAATTTTTGTTTTTGTTTTCTTTCTGCGGTACGCGGGCCTCTCACTGTTGTGGCCTCTCCCGTTGCGGAGCACAGGCTCTGGACGCGCAGGCTCAGCGGCCATGGCTCACGGGCCCAGCCGCTCTGCGGCATGTGGGTTCTTCCCAGACTGGGGCACGAACCCATGTCCCCTGCATCAGCAGGTGGACTCTCAACCACTGTGCCACCAGGGAAGCCCCCCAATAAAAATTTTTAAAAATAATAAATGAACTAGTACTTGATAAATAAAATAAAAGTAAAAAAAGAAAAAGAAAAGGTAGACTTCTGGGAATTCTCTGGCAGTCCAGTGGTTAGGACTTGGAGCATTCACTGCTGTGGCCCACCTTCAATCCCTGGTTGGGGAACTAAGATCTCACAGGCTTTTTTGTGGTGAAGCCAAAAAAAAAAAAGAAAGAAGAAAAAAGAAAAGGTAGATGTCAGGACAAGGAACATAACCAGGAATAAGAGTATTTTATAATTAAATAAGGGTCAATTCTTAAAAAAATCCTAAATGCATATGTATATATGTAAAACAGAGCTTCAAGATACACAAAGCAAAAACTGACAGAACTGAATTGGAACAGATAACTCCACACTTGTGTTTGCAGATTTCAACACTCTTCTGTCAATAGTTCAAAGAGTAAGTAGAGAGAAAGTCAAAAAAGATATAAAAGATGAAAAACAGTATCGGAAACAAATTGAACAAATTAATATTTACATAAAATCTTAAATGGCAAAAATATGCATTCTTTTCAAGTGCCTGTAAACTATTTACCAAGACAGACTATGTGCCAGACCATTAAACAAATCTCAGTACATTTAAAAGAATGAAATTTTACAAGTGTGGTCTCTGACCAAACAGACCTAGAGCAGAAATCAATAACAAGAGACACCTGGCACAAATCTCCAAATATTTGGAGATTTAAAAACACATTCTTCAGTAACTCAGGGCTCAAAAAAGAAATCACAAGGAAATGAGAAACAGTATTGAACTAAAAGATATTGAAAACACAATATATTAAAACTTATGTAATACAGCTACAACAGTGCTTAGATAGAAAACTGTATCTCTTAATGTCTATATTAGTAAAGCAGAAAGTTTAACATTAATAATGTAATAACTTGCAGCTTAACTTAAGAAGCTAGGGAAAAAGCAAATTACACAAAACACAAGTATAAATATGGTAGTAATAAAAAGCAGAAACCAATAAAATAAAAACACAAAAATAGGTAAAAATTATTAAAACCAAAAGCTAGTTCTTGAAATAAAGTTGATAAATCTCTACAAAGAGAGAAAATGTAAGGTAACAGTATCAGGAATGAGGGTATATCACTAGACATCCTAGTGATATTAAAAAAGAGAATAAATAGAAACAACTTTATGCCAATAAAAGTGACATATAGTGAAATAAATAAGTCCTATGAAAGATGGAATTCCCCAAAATCAAAGAACAAATCAGAAAACAGAGGAGGAAGGAACACTTCCAAATTCAGTTTGCGAGTCAAACAAAGCAAAAGACATTATTAAAAAATTACAGACCAGTTACCTTTATAAACAGATGTGTAAACCTGTAACAAAATCTCAGTAAACATAATTCAGCCATATATAAAAAGAATAATATATCATGCCCAAGTGGTTTCTATCCAGATATTCTAGTTGGTTTAACAATTTTTTTAGACAATGAATGTAATTAACATTTTTAACAGAATAGAAGAGAAAAATCATGTAATTACAATTGACATGGAAAATGCATTTGACAGAATTCAACATATATTCATAATAAAAACTCTCAGGAAACTAAGAATAGAAAGGAATTTCCTCAAGGTGATAAGGAATACCTATGAACAACTTCCAGCTAACATTATACTTAATGGTGAAATGTTAAACTCTTTCTCTCTCAGACTGGGAGCAAGGGGAGGATGCCTGAATTCACCACTTCTATCTAACACTGTATTAGAGGTCCTACCCAGTGCAATTGTCTCTATTTGTAAATGACATGGCTGCCTATGTAGAACATCTTTAAAAATCTTCAAAACCAGCTGCTAGAACTAATACACTGACCTAGTAGGGTTGTCAGATATAAGGTCATTATATCAAAATCAATTTATTTCTATAACTAGCAGTGAATACTTAGCAAATGAAATTTTTTAAAAACACCACTTATAATAACATCAAAGTATAAACTGCTTAGAGACAAACCTAAAATATAAGACCTACATGTTGAAAATTATAAAACAACACTGAGAGATATTAAAGAATACCTAAATAAATTGACATATATACCATATTCATGGACCAGACACTCCCATAAAATAAGGATGGTTTTATGTATAAATCTTGGTACTCATGATGATAAACAACTTTTTTTTAACCTGAAGAAATAGATACCTATTAAACAAAATCAGAATATACCCCCTTCCTAATTTAGTTTCTTTTTCCAAATGTTAATAAGCATTATGTTAAACTGACTTCTCAGAATGAGAATAATAAATTCTGTAGAAAAAATGGAAATATTTTATATTAACAAATCAAATATTTAAACCAAATGGAAAAATTCCTATAAAAAGTTGATCAAGAAGAAATAGAAAACGTGAATCATCCTATAGGCATTAAAAAAAAAAAGAATCAACTGTCAAAAACTACTTCCACCTCAGGCTTATATGATTTTACCTACAATTTCAATCAAATAGTCAAGAAAGGATTAATTCCAATCGTACACAAATTTTTCCACAGGAAAGAAAAGAAAGGAGCATTCCCTAACTTGTTTTATGAAGCTAATGTAACTATAAAATCAAAACTTGACAAGGACAATGCAATGAAGAAAAATTATAGGCCAATGTTATTCATGCAAATAGATGGAAAAATCCCAGGAAGTCAGTTTTAACAATGTATAAGGATAACACATCTTAAACAAGTTGGGCTTATTCCAACAGTGCAAGATTGGTTTAACATTAGAGAAAAAAAATGTTACCTATTTTTACATCAATATTTCAAAGAGAAATATATCATCTTCAATAGGTGCAAAAGAAAGCAATAATATACTTCAGCATTCATTTATGATAATAAATCTTAACAAGCTGACAACTGAAAAAGAAATTTCCTTCTAAGGGTATCTACAAAACTCCTAAAGCAGAAATCATATATAATCATGACATATTCAAAAGTTTTCCCTTTGGTGAGTAACAAGATAACGATGCCAGATATCAACATTTCCATTCAGTATTATGCTAAAGCTCCTGGCCATTGGAATAAGTCAAAATGAATAAAATGTATCAAGGTACCAAAATTGGAAAGGTAGATTAAACTTTCATTACTTGTGGATCATATTATTATGTACATAAAAAATACAAGAAAATGTAGAAATGCGTAATTAAAAATGAGTTTAGCAAGATTGCTGGATTTAGAAATGGGGACAGTAATGCACCATTCTTCAGGGACTGTTATGATACCTTCTTTCTCTCTTAAAATAAAAAAATGGTTTACTTGAATAGACAGAATACATGTGTGGTAAAAATCCAAACAGTACAAAAGAATAGAGGAGAAGTGAGCATCTCCCACCTCCCTGTTCTGAGTCCCTGGAGCAATTACTATGATTAGATATGAAATCTTTCCAGATAAATTAGCATCATTACTGTGAAGTTCAATTGTATGGTAATTATCTACTGATTCTTTCCTCTTCTTACCTTGTTTGAGTTTAGGGTATCAAACAACTCTACTTCCAATTTGGAATCTCATCCTTGTTAAAGTGACAAGCTATATTTTATATTCAATTCTAAGCCCCTTGATCACCTAAGAGAGGTCTTTCGGCCTCTCTTACCAAAAAAAGCAGCTCCACAGAATTCACTTCTGTATTCTGGGACATATTAGTAATTGGCCATCAGAACGAAATGGGCCTAAATCTGTATCCCTAAAGTCAAATTAACAAAATATGCAGACAAACTATGCTATACAGAGAGCTCAAGTGGCAGAGTGGAATAAACACAGTCACTGTAGTCAGAAACACTTGAGTTCAAAGCTCTAACACTTCCAAACTATGTCATCTTGGACAAGTTACCAAACCTCTCTGAATCTCAGTCTCCTCAACTGTAAAATAAAACTGAGCTAATGAAAACTGAGCTAACAGAGCTGAGGGAAGGGAAAAGGGAAGAGGGAAGAGGGAAGAGGGAAGAGGGAAGAGGGAAGGGAAGGGAGAAAAAGTTGAGGGCTTCCTTGGTGGCACAGTGGTTAAGAATACGCCTGCTAATGCAGGGGACACGGGTTTGAGCCCTGGTCCGGGAAGATTCCACGTGCCGCGGAGCAACTAAGCCCATGCGTCACAACTGCTGAGCCTGCACTCTAGAGCCCGTGAGTCACAACTACTGAGCCTGCATGCCACAACTACTGAAGCCTGCGCACCTAGAGCCCGTGCTCTGCAACGAGAAGCCACCCAATGAGAATCCCATGCACCGCAACGAAGAGTAGCCCCTGCTCGCCACAACTAGAGAAAAGCCCGCACGCAGCAACAAAGATCCAACACAGCCAAAAATAAAAATAAATAAATACATTTATTTAAAAAAAAAAAAAAAAGAAAAACTTGAGCTACGTGAGTTGTTGTTATGATTAAATGAGACACATGTATCTGGCATATAGAATGCATCTTATAAGTGTTTTTAAGTGACGGAAAGTTCTTTTTAAAAAAGAGAAGGTAGTCAAAACTGTTAAAAATCATGAGAAGATAAAAGATTGTTTAATAATAATAGGTTATTAGATTTGGGCATTAGATGATATTAGTGACCTCAGAGGCAACTCTACCTAATGGTCAAAACTGTAGGATAAAGGGTCTTTGCACAAGTCCCTGGAGCTAACTCAGCCTTTAGAACTTAGCTTTGACAGAAGCTTCTGGAAAAAGCTTTCCCTCATCTCCAAGGTGATATGGTAATTCACCAAACTGCTTCTACAGAGAGAATAAATGTCCATTATCCCAGCACTTTCAGGATATGATAGTGGCTTCACCATAAAGTTAATTAATTTCATGCCATTTAAACTCATCTATCATTATCCATCCATTTATCATCATTAGGGTAGATATTACATGCCAAACATTGTGCTGGGTACTGGAGTTCTGAAGATAAATGAGACATGATGTCTGATCTTGAGATTATAAACTAGAATGGACTTTTAAAAAGAAAACTACTACGTGTATTATTATAGTATAAGAAATACAGAGTTCAAAGGGTAATTGAGGAAGCAAGAAGGAAAGTGGGAGAGATGAGAGGTTTCACAGACAAGGCCACAAATGGAACATGGAAGAGTAATAGTTGAAATTTCTCAAGAGGAAAGATGGAGGATATTTTAGGCAAAGGGACATGGTCATGGAAATGCCATGAGTTTGAAAGAAAATGGTGCTTTGGGGTGATGAGAAATTGTGAATCAGCCTGTGTATTAGTTGATGAGATAAGAACAATAGGTTGGGGTAAACATGCAAACTAACTCTCTTATACCAGAGTCAGGATTTTATTTATGGATAACAAGGAGTCAGTAGCAAGGAGAAGATAGGATTAGATTTACTCTTGGTGTTCTATTCCCTCAGTGATGTCTCAACCCCTGACCCACCCCCCAGGCCCTAGGGTCATCCTTAATCCTAACACTTAACGAAACTCTTCAATTCAAACGTATTAAGTTCAGCAACTGAAATTCTTGGAAAAAGTAAAAAAATAAAAAATGTAAGTTGTGTGCCAGTAGGTGAGAGATAACTGTATCCTCAAAATAGTTCAAAAGATTTTTTTTGAAGTGAATATATTGAAATACCTTTAAATAAACATGTTTGTAATATGTGAGGTCAACTTTAACATTTTTAAAAGGAAACTGAATACAGAAAAAATACTAATTAAATCGTTTAATAACCTATCTAACTGAACTCTCTACTTCTAATCTCCTCTCATTACAATGTACTCTACATAACTGCTATGAAAATATTCTCATGTGATAATCTCATCTCCCTGTACAGTGGGCTTTAGCAGCTTACTACTCCCTATAGAAGATAGCGCAAACTTCTTTTTCTGTATACTCTGTATACTGTATACTCTGGTATCTCTCCAGCTTCATTCCCCAAGAGTTTCTATCCCAACTTCTTACGTGTACTATATTAAAAATTTCCTACACATCTGTTACGGTTTCCCTCATCCACACCTTTGTTCACACTTTTCTCCAACCTGAAGGCAGTGTAGCAGAAAGAGTATGCGTTTTGGAGTAAGGTAGACGTGGATTCAAATTTCAACTCTACTACTCCTTATTCAGTTGTGTTCTCTTGGGTAAATCAGTTAACCTCTCTGAACCTCAATTTCACTGGTAAACAGACATCAAAAGTATATAACTTAAAAGATTTATAGTGATGATTTTGAATTAAGATAGCACTTATTATATAATGCCTGGTTAGTAGTAACCAGATGCTGGTTTATGGTCTTCTGTCCAGATATGTCCTTTCATTGTCTTAAGCCTTCTGAAACCCTTTTTGTATTTATGAAGACCAGCACAAAAGCCAGTATCTTCATAAAGCCTTTTATAATTCTCCCATTTGGAAGTAATCTCTCCCCTCTAGGACCAATATTTTCAGGGATAATTATCTTGTAAGGAGTTCTTTCATTCAGGCTTATACCACAGTTATTTGTTTAAAAATATTTGTGTTTACTAGGTTGTAAACCATCTAAATGCAGACATTATATTTTTTACATTGCAAAATTAATATTTGATCAATTAAAAACAAGTAGCTATCTAGCTATGTCGATTAATGTATAAAATATTGAAGATGACAGCAACATTATTTATCAATAATCATTTACCTTGAGTTCCCCACCTATCTCAATACTTTCTATATATTTTCTAATTTTATTCCACAATATTATGTAGAAGATACCATTGTTCTGATTTCACAGAAGAGCAAACTGAGGCATGAAAATGTTAGTAACTTGCCCAAAGGTTCAAAGCTAATATTTAGAGGAGAGGAAGGAAAGCTGGCAACTTGATTCCAGTAATCTTTTTTTTTTTTTTTTTTTTTTGCGGTACGCGGGCCTCTCACTGTTGTGGCCTCTCCCGTTGTGGAGCACAGGCTCCGGACGCGCAGGCTCAGCGGCCATGGCTCACGGGCCCAGCCGCTCCGCGGCATGTGGGATCTTCCCGAACCGAGGCACGAACCCGTGTCCCCTGCATCGGCAGGCGGACTCTCAACCACTGCGCCACCAGGGAAGCCCATGATTCCAGTAATCTTAATCAGAACACCACCCTAAGACAGAATTTAGAAATGACACACGCCTCCACCTACCATTTAGATGTTTAAAGCACAACCTTGCTCAATAAGGATCTCAAAAATTTCAGAAACATTTTCTCCCCCAAAACAATTTTATGGTCTGTGTTGTAAAACAAAGGAAGGAAAGTTCCTTGAAGCTCTTTTTTTGGGGGAAAAAAACACCTAGACATATAATCTTTAAAACTGAGTCTCTCTTTCAAGTGATAGAACACTATTAGTGACACGGCAAATGTGAAGTATACTGAAATACTATTCACATTTGTCCTCTAAAAGCAAGAGCTGCAGTTGAGATAGCTAGCAACAACTAATATAAGCGGTCTGTCTTCAAGCTTGTCCTACAAGCACTGAACTTTCTTCTTAAAGCGTTCACTAAGTTAAAACTGTCCGTGCGTTTAAGCCCTTTAGACAAGCACTTGACATGATGAAAAAGATAAATCATTATGTACGATATACAGTATCTGCAAATACAATTCCCTAGGGGACACAGAGCAGTGTAGAAGATGGCTGAATTTAATATTCTTCCTCAAAGATATACATATATCTTTAAGGAGGAATATTAAAAATATATGAAGAAAGAAGTATATAAAAATTTGAGATAACTAGCCTTCAAACAATAACAACCACATTATATCTGTTATATCACAATCTACCTTATATGTTAGTTCCTTAATATTCTCTCCATAGAGGCTCTTGTTTTATTTGGTATTCTCTTTCTTATGAACACAGATATCTTGTTTGCTCATTGCCAATAAAGAGTGTTAATTTGGAGTATGACTGCAGTGTTACTACAAATAAAAGACCATACATACTTCAGGTTCTTTTCATACCAAGGTTATAAACACAAAAATAAAAGTAGGGCCTTTTGCCTCATTCTTTTCTTTCTTTGAGGTGGGGTGAGAGATCGGTAACATTTGTATTCAAAATGCATCTTGAAAATTAAAATGGCTTTTCTCCTCACGTAGGAGTTCATGGATTCTGTGTACAGCTGAATCTGATTTTCATTCAGGATCCTATAGCCACAGAACACTTTCAAATGAATTTGCCCTTTAAGCTTTTCTGTTTATTTATGACCTACAGTTGCCTTATGAGCATCCTCTTCCTCTCCTGTGAGATGAAATGCAAATATAATATGCAGAGATTCTTAGGAGGTTTTCTT
This sequence comes from Aethalodelphis obliquidens, assembly GCF_003676395.1. Lineage (NCBI taxonomy): Eukaryota > Metazoa > Chordata > Mammalia > Artiodactyla > Delphinidae > Aethalodelphis > Aethalodelphis obliquidens. The sequence goes on along the minus strand of NW_020837999.1, from coordinate 5,180,964 downwards.
CTAGCCATGTTCTGTTAAGTGATACTATTCAATTGTCCAATTTTTCTACTCCTTTGTATTTCCTTCAAACCATCCCAAAGCCTTTATATACTTCCCTGTGGTACCCTCTGATTTAAATACAAAGAAAGAAAATACTCCAAGTGCTAACATTTTGTTGCTTCACCAAACGGAGCTGCAGTGGATTTCCTGACAGGCAGAATCATTCTTCTATTAAAACCACTTATAGAGGTTCTCTTTTATCAAGTTTCTCTTCTTTTTTTTTTTTTTTACCCAGGCTTGCTGTCTTCAGAGACGCCAGGACCCAGGGTCAGTCTCTGCACAGCTGTTTCACTTGTTCCACAAATAGTTATTGAGCTCAGTGTCAGGCTCTAGCTTCAGTGCTGGGGATGCGGCCATGAGCAAAGCAGATGGGGCCTGCCCTCGAGGTCTTTTTTTTTTTTAATTTTATTTATTTTTTTATACAGCAGGTTTTTATTAGTCATCCATTTTATACACATCAGTGTGTACATGTCAATCCCAATAGCCCAATTCATCACACCACCATCCCCACACCCTGCCACTTTCCCCCCTTGGTGTCCATACGTTTGTTCTCTACATCTGTGTCTCAATTTCTGCCCTGCAAACTGGTTCATCTGTACCATTTTTCTAGGTTCCACATATATGCATTAATATAGGATATTTGTTTTTCTCTTTCTGACTTACTTCATTCTGTATGACAGTCTCTGGATCCATCCACGTCTCAACAAATGACCCAATTTCGTTCCATTTTATGGCTGAGTAATATTCCATTGTATATATGTACCACATCTTCTTTACCCATTCATCTGTCGATGGGCATTTAGGTTGCCTCCATGACCTGGCTATTGTAAACAGTGCTGCAATAAACATTGGGGTGCATGTGTCTTTTTGAATTATGGTTTTCTTTGGGTATATGCCCAGTAGTGAGATTGCTGGATCATATGATAATTCTACTTTTAGTTTTTTATGGAAACTCTATACTGTTCTCCATAGTGGCTGTATCAATTTACATTCCCACCAATAGTGCAAGAGGGTTCCCTTTTCTCCACACCCTCTCCAGCATTTGTTGTTTGTACATTTTCTGATGATGCTCATTCTAACTGGTGTGAGGTGATACCTCATTGTAGTTTTGATTTGCATTCCTCTAATAATTAGTGATGTCGAGAAGCTTTTCATGTGCTTCTTGGCCATCTGTATGTCTTCTTTGGAGAAATGTCTATTTAGGTCTTTTGCCCATTTTTGGACTGGGTTGTTTGTTTTTTGAATCTTGAGCTGCATGAGCTGTTTATATATTTTGGAGATTAATCCTTTGTCCGTGGATTTGTTTGCAAATATTTTCTCCCATTCTGAGGGTTGTCTTTTCATCTTGTTTACGCTTTCCTTTGCTGTGCAAAAGCTCTGAAGTTTCATTAGGTCCCATTTGTTTATTTTTGTTTTTATTTCCATTACTCTAGGAGGTGCATCAAGAAAGATCTTGCTGTGATTTATGTCAAAGAGTGTTCTTCCTATGTTTTCCTCTAAGAGTTTTATAGTGTCCGGTCTTACATTTGGGTCTCTAATCCATTTTGAGTTTATTTTCGTGTATGGTGTTAGGGAGTGTTATAATTTCATTCTTTTACAGTAGCTGTCCAGTTTTCCAAGCACCACTTATTGAAGAGACCGTCTTTTCTCCATTGTATATCCTTGCCTCCTTTGTCATAGATTAGTTGACCATATGTGTGTGGGTTTATCTCTGGGCTTTCTATCTTGTTCCATTGATCTATGTTTCTGTTTTTGTGCCAGAGTTATTCCTGTTTTTGGATCTCGGAGTTACACGCATTTTACTTTTGTCTGGATCTGACTTATCAGGAGAGTCCCCCAATTTGCCCTGGGTGGTTATTTACCTTAATACAGACATAGATCTATGCTGCACATGGGGAGAGCCCACAGAAAGACATTCAAACATTGGTTCCAAGATGATCTCCAATGGTTTTTAAATAAATGCCACTGGTAAGACAGGTTTTTTTTGTCCCTGACCTTTCTTTCAGCATGTGGTTTTTCAGAAATGACTTAGTAAAAATGTATGTAAATATGTCTAAGAGAGAATGAATACAAAACCACAATCTATCAATAAGAGGTCCTGCTCTTTAAAATGTTACAGTCAGCCTTCCTGCATTCTATAAAGGATCTAAAACTGAGTGCATTAGTTGTTGGTACTGTATTTTCAAGACAAACAATAAATAAAATTTGTGATCATTTTCAAGACAAACAATAAATAAAATTTGTGATCCTAGAATTTAAGGTTCTCATTTTACTTATCTCATTGTCTCATTTTACTATCTTACAGTGATAGTTAAAAACACAAGAACAGAAAAAAACACCCCAAACAAAAAACAAACTTCTACCATCATCACATAACTATTTATTGAGAACTATAGGCCAGTTACTTTGTTTAGGACTATATAAATTATTTCACTTAATGCACATACCAATCTGTTATATCTATTACAGATATTTATCTATTTTTATCCTCAATGTACAAAGGAAAAACATGGTCTTAAAGGGACTTAATAATTTGTCCAAAACCATACACACAACTATAGCATAGCAAAGCCATGATCAACATATGGAGACTGATAAAATACACCAATTGATGGTTTTTAGCATATTGATTTGGTAAGTTTATCATATGACTGGCCCTGACCTGAATTTATAAACTCAGAAGGGAAGGAGAAAAGAGTTTTAGGTGAGCATTTGATATGTATGGGAGAACCTCAGATCTCAGACATTATATATGGATATTACATCTTAAGTCTCATATACCTAGATTCCTAAAAGGCTTATTATACAAAGAATTTGGTCTTTTATTTATCTCCCCACAAGTATGATTTTAAGTAATATCATTAGAGAAAAGGACTTGGCCACAGAAATAAGGTGGAAGGGAGTATACTATGTAGTCAGTACAGTCAGTGGCGGTGCCAGGCTAATACCCACCCCTCCAACCCAATTCAAGATCTTGGAGACTGGAGTTTCTTCATCACAAGGGAACACTTTCAAGATTACCCAGTTAAACACAAATACTCTCTTTCCTCCCCATTGGTATCCTTTCTTAGGATGATACTGGGTCCCTTTCTAATCCCAAACTATAAAGGCTATTATGAATAAAAACATATAGTTATAATCTGTGATTAACAGAATAATGGGTCATTATTTTAGTAAAATATATTACCTTCATCACACTTCAACTCTTTCTGATTCATTTAAACAAATACCGACTCTTATAACTAACTTACCTAATAGGAGGAAATGAATTATACTGCTAATCGAAAGAACTTCTAGATTTGCTGGCTGGCTTATTATATTTTCAATTCTAAAGCTTTATAAATAAGAGTTTTCTATAAATAATGAAAGTATTCCATGTTGAAGATTTTTTATAATCATTCTAAGACAAGGTGGACTAGATATTCTTATGGCAAACAGATGGTGTTCTAGGTGCTGGATATCTCTTACATTGCATGACTAGATTTAAGAAACAGTAGCATTAATCAGACGGAAGACATAAGTGCATATGAAATTCAAATTTTATCTAAAGGTAAAAGAGCCGAAGGTGATCATGAATATAAACACAAAATGATAGCCCATTAAATTTTACCACTGGAATCTGTCTGTACCAAATAAGTATGAAAATCAGCATTCATTAAACATAATTTGGTATAACGTGTTTCTCTCTCTGGGAATACAGCCATATACACATATACAGATTAGTCTAGTGAGTATAATTTCTTCGTAGGGCTTCCTCTAAGATGTTTGGCTATTTTGAAAGTCTAACTTAATACAGAAAGAACTTACTCAAACTTCAAAGTAGTAAAAAATCATGTCTAAGTGTCTGTTTGGAAAGATATGTATATACAGACAGAAACACACAGATACACACACACACACACACACACACACACACACACACATACACACACACACACACACACACACACACACACACACACACACACACA